>NW_027479498.1:0-112072 GCF_051014685.1 Ptiloglossa arizonensis
GGGAAAAAAATACACATACCGTTGTAATCGGGGCGAGTTTCTACTTTCAAATGCAATAGGAATTTTTGGGTTAGGGTTCAATCCGTTCGCGAGATATGAGAGTTTGAAGCTAAGAAATGGTTGAGAAGGACAACAAATTTTTCGCAATTCTGCTGCTCCATACGCTTAACCAGAATAGCGTAGGGAAAAAATAACATACCGTTGTAATCGGGCGAGTTTCTACTTTCAGACGCAACAGGAATTTTTGGGTTAGGTCAATCCGTTCGCGAGATATGGGAGTTTGAAGCAAAGAAATGGTTGAGAAGGCAAAAAATTTTTCGCAATTCTGCTGCTCCGAACGCTTAACCAGAATGGCCTAGGGAAAAAATTCACATTACCGTTGTAATGCGGGCGAGTTTCTACTTTCAAATGCAATAGGAATTTTGGGTTAGGTCAATCCGTTCGCGAGATATGAGAGTTTGAAGCTAAGAAATGGTTGACAAGACAACAAATTTTTCATAATTCTGCTGCTCCAATCGCTTAACCAGAGTGCCCTAGGGAAAAAATACACATACCGTTGTAATCGGGCGAGTTTCTACTTTAAGATGCAATAGGAATTTTTGGGATAGGTCAATCCGTTCGCGAGATCATGGGAGTTTGAAGCCAAGAAATGGTTGAGAAGGCAAAAAATTTCTATCGCAATTCTGCTGCTCCCAAACGCTTAACCAGAATGCCCTAGGGAAACAAATACACATACCGTTGTAATCGGGCGAGTTTCTACTTTCAGACGGAGCAGGAAATTTTTTGGGTTTGGTCAATCCGTTCGCGAGATATGGGAGTTTGAAGCCAAGAAATGGTAGAAAGGCAAACAAATTTTCACAATTCTGCTGCTCCAAACCGCTATACACCCGAATGGCCTAGGGAAAAAATACACATACCGTTGTAATCGGGCGAGTTTCTACTTTAAGATGCAATAGGAATTTTCGAGTATAGGTCAATCCGTTCGCGAGATATGGGAGTTTGAAGCCAAGAAATGGTAGAAAGGCAAAAAAAATTTTCACAATTCTGCTGCTCCAACCGCTTAACCCCGAATGGCCTAGGGGAAAAAATACACATACCGTTGTAATCGGGCGAGTTTTCTACTTTCAGACGCAACAGGAATTTTTGGGTTAGGTCAATCCGTTCGCGAGATATGGGAGTTTGAAGCCAAGAAATGGTTTGAGAAGGCCAAAAAATTTTTCGCAAATCTGCTGCTACGAACGCTTAACCAGAATGCCCCTAGGGCCAAAAAATACACATACCTTTGTAATCGGGCGAGTTTCTACTTTCAGATGCAATAGGAATTTTTGGATTAGGTCAATCCGTTCGCGAGATATGGGAGTTTGAAGCCAAGAAATGGTTGAGAAGGCAAAAAATTTTTCGCAATTCTGCTGCTCCAAACGCTTAACCCGAAAGGCCTAGGGAAAAAATACACATACCGTTGTAATCCGGGCGAGTTTCTACTTTCAGACGCAACTGGAATTTTTGGTTAGGTCAATCCGTTCGCGAGATATGCGAGTTTGAAGCCAAGAAATGGTTGAGAAGGCAAAAAATGTTTCGCAATTCTGCTGCTCCATACGCTTAACCAGATTTGCCTAGGGAAAAAATATACATACCCATTGTAATCGGGCGTGTTTCTACTTTCAAATGTAATAGGAATTTTTGAGTTAGGTCAATCCGTTCGCGAGATATGAGAGTTTGAAGCTAAGAAATGGTTGAGAAGACAACAAATTTTTCGCAAATCTGCTGCTACAAAACGCTTAACCAGAGTGCCCTAGGGAAAAACATACACATACCGTTGTAATCGAGGCGAGATTCTACTTTAAGATGCAATAGGAATTTCTTGGGATAGGTCAATCCGTTCGCGAGGTAACTGGGCAGTTTGAAGCCAAGAAATGGTAGAAAAGGCAAAAAAATTTTCACAATTCTGCTGCTCCAAACGCTTAACCAGAATGCCCTAGGGAGAAAATACGCCATACCGTTGTAATCGGGCGAGTTTCTACTTTCAGACGCAACTGGAATTTTTGGGTCTAGGTCAATCCGTTCGCGAGATATGGAGTTTGAAGCCAGGAAATGGTTGAGAAGGCAAAAAATTTTTCGCAATTCTGCTGCTCCAAACGCTTAACCAGAATGGCCTAGGGAAAAAATACACATACCGTTGTAATCTGGCGAGTTTCTACTTTCAGATGCAATAGGAATTTTTGGGTTAGGTCAATCCGTTCGGGAGGTATGGGAGTTTGAAGCCAAGAAATGGTTGAGAAGGCAAATAATTTTTCGCAATTCTGCTGCTCCAAACGCTTAACCAGAATGGCCTAGGGAAAAAATACACATACCGTTGTAATCGGGCGAGTTTCTACTTTAAGATGCAATAGGAATTTTTCGAGTTAGGTCAATCCGTTCGCGAGATATGGGAGTTTGAAGCCAAGAAATGGTTAGAAAGGCAAAAAAATTTTCACAATACTGCTGCTCCAACCGCTTAACCAGATTTGCCTAGGGAAAAAATACACATACCATTGTAATCGGGCGAGTTTCTACTTTCAGACGCAACAGGAATTTTTGGGTTAGGTCAATCCGTTCGCGAGATATGGGAGTTTGAAGCAAAGAAATGGTCTGAGAAGGCAAAAAATTTTTCGCAATTCTGCTGCTCCGAACGCTTAACCAGAATGGCCTAGGGAAAAAATTCACATACCGTTGTAATCGGGCGAGTTTCTACTTTCAAATGCAATAGGAATTTTTGGGTTAGGTCAATCCGTTCGCGAGATATGAGAGTTTGAAGCTAAGAAATGGTTGACAAGACAAACAAATTTTTCATAATTCTGCTGCTCCAATCGCTTAACCAGAGTGCCCTAGGGAAAAAATCACACATACCGTTGTAATCGGGCGAGTCTTCTACTTTAAGATGCAATAGGAATTTTTGGATAGGTCAATCCGTTCGCGAGGTATGGGAGTTGAAGCCAAGAAATGGTTGAGAAGGCAAAAAATGTTTCGCAATTCTGCTGCTCCAACCGCTAACCCGAATGGCCTAGGGAAAAAATACACATACCGTTGTAATCGGGCGAGTTTCTACTTTCAGACGGAGCAGGAATTTTTGGGTTTGGTCAATCCGTTCGCGAGATATGGGAGTTTGAAGCCAAGAAATGGTAGAAAGGCAAACAAATTTTCACAATTCTGCTGCTCCAACCCGCTTAACCCGAATGGCCTAGGGAAAAAATACACATACCGTTGTAATCGGGCGAGTTTCTACTTTCAGACGCAACAGGAATTTTTGGGTTAGGTCAATCCGTTCGCGAGGTATGGGAGTTTGAAGCCAAGAAATGGTTGAGAAGGCAAAAATTTTTCGCAATTCTGCTGCTCCAAACGCTTAACCAGAATGGCCTAGGGAAAAAAATACACATACCGTTGTAATCGGGCGAGTTTCTACTTTAAGATGCAATAGGAATTTTCGAGTTAGGTCAATCCGTTCGCGAGATATGGGAGTTTGAAGCCAAGAAATGGTAGAAAGGCAAAAAATTTTTCGCAATTCTGCTGCTCCAAACGCTTAACCCAGAATGGCCTAGGGAAAAAAATACACATACCGTTGTAATCGGGCGAGTTTCTACTTTCAAATGCAATAGGAATTTTTGGGTTAGGTCAATCCGTTCGCGAGATATGAGAGTTGAAGCTAAGAATGGTTGAGGAAGACAACCAAATTTTTCGCAATTCTGCTGCTCCATACGCTTAACCAGAATAGCGTAGGGAAAAAATACACATACCGTTGTAATCGGGCGAGTTCTACTTTCAGACGCAACAGGAATTTTTGGGTTAGGTCAATCCGTTCGCGAGATATGGGAGTTTGAAGCAAAGAAATGGTTGAGAAGGCAAAAAATTTTTCGCAATTCTGCTGCTCTGCTCCGAACGCTTAACCAGAATGGCCTAGGGAAAAAATTCACATACCGTTGTAATCGGGCGAGTTTCTACTTTCAAATGCAATAGGAATTTTTGGGTTAGGTCAATCCGTTCGCGAGATATGAGAGTTTGAAGCTAAGAAATGGTTGACAAGACAACAAATTTTTCATAATTCTGCTGCTCCAATCGCTTAACCAGAGTGCCCTAGGGAAAAAATACACATACCGTTGTAATCGGGCGAGTTTCTACTTTAAGATGCAATAGGAATTTTTGGGATAGGTCAATCCGTTCGCGAGATATGGGAGTTTGAAGCCAAGAAATGGTTGAGAAGGCAAAAAATTTATCGCAATTCTGCTGCTCCAAACGCTTAACCAGAATGCCCTAGGGAAAAAATACACATACCGTTGTAATCGGGCGAGTTTCTACTTTCAGACGGAGCAGGAATTTTTGGGTTTGGTCAATCCGTTCGCGAGATATGGGAGTTTGAAGCCAAGAAATGGTAGAAAGGCAAACAAATTTTCACAATTCTGCTGCTCCAACCGCTTAACCCGAATGGCCTAGGGAAAAAATACACATACCGTTGTAATCGGGCGAGTTTCTACTTTCAGACGCAACAGGAATTTTTGGGTTAGGTCAATCCGTTCGCGAGGTATGGGAGTTTGAAGCCAAGAAATGGTTGAGAAGGCAAAAAATTTTTCGCAATTCTGCTGCTCCAAACGCTTAACCAGAATGGCCTAGGGAAAAAATACACATACCGTTGTAATCGGGCGAGTTTCTACTTTAAGATGCAATAGGAATTTTCGAGTTAGGTCAATCCGTTCGCGAGATATGGGAGTTTGAAGCCAAGAAATGGTAGAAAGGCAAAAAAAATTTTCACAATTCTGCTGCTCCAACCGCTTAACCCGAATGGCCTAGGGAAAAAATACACATACCGTTGTAATCGGGCGAGTTTCTACTTTCAGACGCAACAGGAATTTTTGGGTTAGGTCAATCCGTTCGCGAGATATGGGAGTTTGAAGCCAAGAAATGGTTGAGAAGGCAAAAAATTTTTCGCAATTCTGTTGCTACGAACGCTTAACCAGAATGCCCTAGGGAAAAAATACACATACCTTTGTAATCGGGCGAGTTTCTACTTTCAGATGCAATAGGAATTTTTGGATTAGGTCAATCCGTTCGCGAGATATGGGAGTTTGAAGCCAAGAAATGGTTGAGAAGGCAAAAAATTTTTCGCAATTCTGCTGCTCCAAACGCTTAACCCGAAAGGCCTAGGGAAAAAATACACATACCGTTGTAATCGGGCGAGTTTCTACTTTCAGACGCAACTGGAATTTTTGGGTTAGGTCAATCCGTTCGCGAGATATGCGAGTTTGAAGCCAAGAAATGGTTGAGAAGGCAAAAAATGTTTCGCAATTCTGCTGCTCCATACGCTTAACCAGATTTGCCTAGGGAAAAAATACACATACCATTGTAATCGGGCGTGTTTCTACTTTCAAATGTAATAGGAATTTTTGAGTTAGGTCAATCCGTTCGCGAGATATGAGAGTTTGAAGCTAAGAAATGGTTGAGAAGACAACAAATTTTTCGCAAATCTGCTGCTACAAACGCTTAACCAGAGTGCCCTAGGGAAAAAATACACATACCGTTGTAATCGGGCGAGTTTCTACTTTAAGATGCAATAGGAATTTTTGGGATAGGTCAATCCGTTCGCGAGGTATGGGAGTTTGAAGCCAAGAAATGGTAGAAAAGGCAAAAAAATTTTCACAATTCTGCTGCTCCAAACGCTTAACCAGAATGCCCTAGGGAGAAAATACGCATACCGTTGTAATCGGGCGAGTTTCTACTTTCAGACGCAACTGGAATTTTTGGGTTAGGTCAATCCGTTCGCGAGATATGGGAGTTTGAAGCCAGGAAATGGTTGAGAAGGCAAAAAATTTTTCGCAATTCTGCTGCTCCAAACGCTTAACCAGAATGGCCTAGGAAAAAATACACATACCGTTGTAATCTGGCGAGTTTCTACTTTCAGATGCAATAGGAATTTTTGGGTAAGGTCAATCCGTTCGCGAGATATGGGAGTTTGAAGCCAAGAAATGGTTGAGAAGGCAAAAAATTTTTCGCATTTCTGCTGCTCCAAACGCTTAACCAGAATGGCCTAGGGAAAAAATACGCATACCGTTGTAATCGGGCGAGTTTCTACTTTCAGACGGAGCAGGAATTTTTGGGTTTGGTCAATCCGTTCGCGAGATATGGGAGTTTGAAGCAAAGAAATGGTTGAGAAGGCAAAAAATTTATCGCAATTCTGCTGCTCCAAACGCTTAACCAGAATGCCCTAGGGAAAAAATACACATACCGTTGTAATCGGGCGAGTTTCTACTTTCAGACGCAACAGGAATTTTTGGGTTAGGTCAATCCGTTCGGGAGGTATGGGAGTTTGAAGCCAAGAAATGGTTGAGAAGGCAAATAATTTTTCGCAATTCTGCTGCTCCAAACGCTTAACCAGAATGGCCTAGGGAAAAAATACACATACCGTTGTAATCGGGCGAGTTTCTACTTTAAGATGCAATAGGAATTTTCGAGTTAGGTCAATCCGTTCGCGAGATATGGGAGTTTGAAGCCAAGAAATGGTAGAAAGGCAAAAAAATTTTCACAATTCTGCTGCTCCAACCGCTTAACCAGATTTGCCTAGGGAAAAAATACACATACCATTGTAATCGGGCGAGTTTCTACTTTCAAATGTAATAGGAATTTTTGAGTTAGGTCAATCCGTTCGCGAGATATGAGAGTTTGAAGCTAAGAAATGGTTGAGAAGACAACAAATTTTTCGCAAATCTGCTGCTCCAAACGCTTAACCAGAGTGCCCTAGGGAAAAAATACACATACCGTTGTAATCGGGCGAGTTTCTACTTTCAGACGCAACAGGAATTTTTGGGTTAGGTCAATCCGTTCGCGAGATATGGGAGTTTGAAGCAAAGAAATGGTTGAGAAGGCAAAAAATTTTTCGCAATTCTGCTGCTCCGAACGCTTAACCAGAATGGCCTAGGGAAAAAATTCACATACCGTTGTAATCGGGCGAGTTTCTACTTTCAAATGCAATAGGAATTTTTGGGTTAGGTCAATCCGTTCGCGAGATATGAGAGTTTGAAGCTAAGAAATGGTTGACAAGACAACAAATTTTTCATAATTCTGCTGCTCCAATCGCTTAACCAGAGTGCCCTAGGGAAAAAATACACATACCGTTGTAATCGGGCGAGTTTCTACTTTAAGATGCAATAGGAATTTTTGGGATAGGTCAATCCGTTCGCGAGGTATGGGAGTTTGAAGCCAAGAAATGGTTGAGAAGGCAAAAAATGTTTCGCAATTCTGCTGCTCCAACCGCTTAACCCGAATGGCCTAGGGAAAAAATACACATACCGTTGTAATCGGGCGAGTTTCTACTTTCAGACGGAGCAGGAATTTTTGGGTTTGGTCAATCCGTTCGCGAGATATGGGAGTTTGAAGCCAAGAAATGGTAGAAAGGCAAACAAATTTTCACAATTCTGCTGCTCCAACCGCTTAACCCGAATGGCCTAGGGAAAAAATACACATACCGTTGTAATCGGGCGAGTTTCTACTTTCAGACGGAGCAGGAATTTTTGGGTTTGGTCAATCCGTTCGCGAGGTATGGGAGTTTGAAGCCAAGAAATGGTTGAGAAGGCAAAAAATTTTTCGCAATTCTGCTGCTCCAAACGCTTAACCAGAATGGCCTAGGGAAAAAATACACATACCGTTGTAATCGGGCGAGTTTCTACTTTAAGATGCAATAGGAATTTTCGAGTTAGGTCAATCCGTTCGCGAGATATGGGAGTTTGAAGCCAAGAAATGGTAGAAAGGCAAAAAAATTTTCACAATTCTGCTGCTCCAACCGCTTAACCCGAATGGCCTAGGGAAAAAATACACATACCGTTGTAATCGGGCGAGTTTCTACTTTCAGACGCAACAGGAATTTTTGGGTTAGGTCAATCCGTTCGCGAGATATGGGAGTTTGAAGCCAAGAAATGGTTGAGAAGGCAAAAAATTTTTCGCAATTCTGCTGCTACGAACGCTTAACCAGAATGCCCTAGGGAAAAAATACACATACCTTTGTAATCGGGCGAGTTTCTACTTTCAGATGCAATAGGAATTTTTGGATTAGGTCAATCCGTTCGCGAGATATGGGAGTTTGAAGCCAAGAAATGGTTGAGAAGGCAAAAAATTTTTCGCAATTCTGCTGCTCCAAACGCTTAACCCGAAAGGCCTAGGGAAAAAATACACATACCGTTGTAATCGGGCGAGTTTCTACTTTCAGACGCAACTGGAATTTTTGGGTTAGGTCAATCCGTTCGCGAGATATGCGAGTTTGAAGCCAAGAAATGGTTGAGAAGGCAAAAAATGTTTCGCAATTCTGCTGCTCCATACGCTTAACCAGATTTGCCTAGGGAAAAAATACACATACCATTGTAATCGGGCGTGTTTCTACTTTCAAATGTAATAGGAATTTTTGAGTTAGGTCAATCCGTTCGCGAGATATGAGAGTTTGAAGCTAAGAAATGGTTGAGAAGACAACAAATTTTTCGCAAATCTGCTGCTACAAACGCTTAACCAGAGTGCCCTAGGGAAAAAATACACATACCGTTGTAATCGGGCGAGTTTCTACTTTAAGATGCAATAGGAATTTTTGGGATAGGTCAATCCGTTCGCGAGGTATGGGAGTTTGAAGCCAAGAAATGGTAGAAAAGGCAAAAAAATTTTCACAATTCTGCTGCTCCAAACGCTTAACCAGAATGCCCTAGGGAGAAAATACGCATACCGTTGTAATCGGGCGAGTTTCTACTTTCAGACGCAACTGGAATTTTTGGGTTAGGTCAATCCGTTCGCGCGATATGGGAGTTTGAAGCCAGGAAATGGTTGAGAAGGCAAAAAATTTTTCGCAATTCTGCTGCTCCAAACGCTTAACCAGAATGGCCTAGGGAAAAAATACGCATACCGTTGTAATCGGGCGAGTTTCTACTTTCAGACGGAGCAGGAATTTTTGGGTTTGGTCAATCCGTTCGCGAGATATGGGAGTTTGAAGCAAAGAAATGGTTGAGAAGGCAAAAAATTTATCGCAATTCTGCTGCTCCAAACGCTTAACCAGAATGCCCTAGGGAAAAAATACACATACCGTTGTAATCGGGCGAGTTTCTACTTTCAGACGCAACAGGAATTTTTGGGTTAGGTCAATCCGTTCGGGAGGTATGGGAGTTTGAAGCCAAGAAATGGTTGAGAAGGCAAATAATTTTTCGCAATTCTGCTGCTCCAAACGCTTAACCAGAATGGCCTAGGGAAAAAATACACATACCGTTGTAATCGGGCGAGTTTCTACTTTAAGATGCAATAGGAATTTTCGAGTTAGGTCAATCCGTTCGCGAGATATGGGAGTTTGAAGCCAAGAAATGGTAGAAAGGCAAAAAAATTTTCACAATTCTGCTGCTCCAACCGCTTAACCAGATTTGCCTAGGGAAAAAATACACATACCATTGTAATCGGGCGAGTTTCTACTTTCAAATGTAATAGGAATTTTTGAGTTAGGTCAATCCGTTCGCGAGATATGAGAGTTTGAAGCTAAGAAATGGTTGAGAAGACAACAAATTTTTCGCAAATCTGCTGCTCCAAACGCTTAACCAGAGTGCCCTAGGGAAAAAATACACATACCGTTGTAATCGGGCGAGTTTCTACTTTAAGATGCAATAGGAATTTTTGGGATAGGTCAATCCGTTCGCGAGGTATGGGAGTTTGAAGCCAAGAAATGGTAGAAAAGGCAAAAAAATTTTCGCATTTCTGCTGCTCCAAACGCTTAACCAGAATGGCCTAGGGAAAAAATACGCATACCGTTGTAATCGGGCGAGTTTCTACTTTCAGACGGAGCAGGAATTTTTGGGTTAGGTCAATCCGTTCGCGAGATATGGGAGTTTGAAGCCAAGAAATGGTTGAGAAGGCAAAAAATTTTTCGCAATTCTGCTGCTCCAACCGCTTAACCCGAATAGCCTAGGGAAAAAATACACATACCGTTGTAATCGGGCGAGTTTCTACTTTCAGACGCAACAGGAATTTTTGGGTTAGGTCAATCCGTTCGCGAGATATGGGAGTTTGAAGCCAAGAAATGGTTGAGAAGGCAAAAAATGTTTCGCAATTCTGCTGCTCCATACGCTTAACCAGATTTGCCTAGGGAAAAAATACACATACCATTGTAATCGGGCGAGTTTCTACTTTCAAATGTAATAGGAATTTTTGAGTTAGGTCAATCCGTTCGCGAGATATGAGAGTTTGAAGCTAAGAAATGGTTGAGAAGACAACAAATTTTTCGCAAATCTGCTGCTCCAAACACTTAACCAGAGTGCCCTAGGGAAAAAATACACATACCGTTGTAATCGGGCGAGTTTCTACTTTAAGATGCAATAGGAATTTTTGGGATAGGTCAATCCGTTCGCGAGGTATGGGAGTTTGAAGCCAAGAAATGGTAGAAAAGGCAAAAAAATTTTCACAATTCTGCTGCTCCAAACGCTTAACCAGAATGGCCTAGGGAAAAAATAGGCATACCGTTGTAATCGGGCGAGTTTCTACTTTCAGACGCAACTGGAATTTTTGGGTTAGGTCAATCCGTTCGCGAGATATGGGAGTTTGAAGCCAGGAAATGGTTGAGAAGGCAAAAAATTTTTCGCAATTCTGCTGCTCCAAACGCTTAACCAGAATGGCCTAGGGAAAAAATACACATACCGTTGTAATCTGGCGAGTTTCTACTTTCAGATGCAATAGGAATTTTTGGGTAAGGTCAATCCGTTCGCGAGATATGGGAGTTTGAAGCCAAGAAATGGTAGAGAAGGCAAAAAATTTTTCGCATTTCTGCTGCTCCAAACGCTTAACCAGAATGGCCTAGGGAAAAAATACGCATACCGTTGTAATCGGGCGAGTTTCTACTTTCAGACGGAGCAGGAATTTTTGGGTTTGGTCAATCCGTTCGCGAGATATGGGAGTTTGAAGCCAAGAAATGGTTGAGAAGGCAAAAAATTTATCGCAATTCTGCTGCTCCAAACGCTTAACCAGAATGCCCTAGGGAAAAAATACACATACCGTTGTAATCGGGCGAGTTTCTACTTTCAGATGCAATAGGAATTTTTGGGTTAGGTCAATCCGTTCGCCAGATATGGGAGTTTGAAGCCAAGAAATGGTTGAGAAGGCAAAAAATTTTTCGCAATTCTGCTGCTCCAAACGCTTAACCAGAATGGCCTAGGGAAAAAATACACATACCGTTGTAATCTGGCGAGTTTCTACTTTGAGATGCAATAGGAATTTTTGGGTAAGGTCAATCCGTTCGCGAGATATGGGAGTTTGAAGCCAAGAAATGGTTGAGAGGGTAAACAATTTTTCGCATTTCTGCTGCTCCAAACGCTTAACCAGAATGGCCTAGGGAAAAAATACGCATACCGTTGTAATCGGGCGAGTTTCTACTTTCAGACGGAGCAGGAATTTTTGGGTTTGGTCAATCCGTTCGCGAGATATGGGAGTTTGAAGCCAAGAAATGGTAGAAAGGCAAAAAAATTTTCACAATTCTGCTGCTCCAACCGCTTAACCCGAATGGCCTAGGGAAAAAATACACATACCGTTGTAATCGGGCGAGTTTCTACTTTCAGACGCAACAGGAATTTTTGGGTTAGGTCAATCCGTTCGCGAGGTATGGGAGTTTGAAGCCAAGAAATGGTTGAGAAGGCAAAAAATTTTTCGCAATTCTGCTGCTCCAAACGCTTAACCAGAATGGCTTAGGGAAAAAATACGCATACCGTTGTAATCGGGCGAGTTTCTACTTTCAGACGCAACTGGAATTTTTGGGTTAGGTCAATCCGTTCGCGAGATATGGGAGTTTGAAGCCAAGAAATGGTTGAGAAGGCAAAAAATTTATCGCAATTCTGCTGCTCCAAACGCTTAACCAGAATGGCCTAGGGAAAAAATACACATACCGTTGTAATCGGGCGAGTTTCTACTTTCAGACGCAACTGGAATTTTTGGGTTAGGTCAATCCGTTCGCGAGATATGGGAGTTTGAAGCCAAGAAATGGTTGAGAAGGCAAAAAATGTTTCGCAATTCTGCTGCTCCATACGCTTAACCAGATTTGCCTAGGGAAAAAATACACATACCATTGTAATCGGGCGAGTTTCTACTTTCAAATGTAATAGGAATTTTTGAGTTAGGTCAATCCGTTCGCGAGATATGAGAGTTTGAAGCCAAGAAATGGTTGAGAGGGCAAAAAATTTTTCGCATTTCTGCTGCTCCAAACGCTTAACCAGAATGGCCTAGGGAAAAAATACGCATACCGTTGTAATCGGGCGAGTTTCTACTTTCAGACGGAGCAGGAATTTTTGGGTTTGGTCAATCCGTTCGCGAGATATGGGAGTTTGAAGCCAAGAAATGGTAGAAAGGCAAAAAAATTTTCACAATTCTGCTGCTCCAACCGCTTAACCCGAATGGCCTAGGGAAAAAATACACATACCGTTGTAATCGGGCGAGTTTCTACTTTCAGACGCAACAGGAATTTTTGGGTTAGGTCAATCCGTTCGCGAGGTATCGGAGTTTGAAGCCAAGAAATGGTTGAGAAGGCAAAAAATTTTTCGCAATTCTGCTGCTCCAAACGCTTAACCAGAATGGCCTAGGGAAAAAATACACATACCGTTGTAATCTGGCGAGTTTCTACTTTCAGATGCAATAGGAATTTTTGGGTAAGGTCAATCCGTTCGCGAGATATGGGAGTTTGAAGCCAAGAAATGGTAGAGAAGGCAAAAAATTTTTCGCATTTCTGCTGCTCCAAACGCTTAACCAGAATGGCCTAGGGAAAAAATACGCATACCGTTGTAATCGGGCGAGTTTCTACTTTCAGACGGAGCAGGAATTTTTGGGTTTGGTCAATCCGTTCGCGAGATATGGGAGTTTGAAGCCAAGAAATGGTTGAGAAGGCAAAAAATTTATCGCAATTCTGCTGCTCCAAACGCTTAACCAGAATGCCCTAGGGAAAAAATACACATACCGTTGTAATCGGGCGAGTTTCTACTTTCAGATGCAATAGGAATTTTTGGGTTAGGTCAATCCGTTCGCCAGATATGGGAGTTTGAAGCCAAGAAATGGTTGAGAAGGCAAAAAATTTTTCGCAATTCTGCTGCTCCAAACGCTTAACCAGAATGGCCTAGGGAAAAAATACACATACCGTTGTAATCTGGCGAGTTTCTACTTTGAGATGCAATAGGAATTTTTGGGTAAGGTCAATCCGTTCGCGAGATATGGGAGTTTGAAGCCAAGAAATGGTTGAGAGGGCAAACAATTTTTCGCATTTCTGCTGCTCCAAACGCTTAACCAGAATGGCCTAGGGAAAAAATACGCATACCGTTGTAATCGGGCGAGTTTCTACTTTCAGACGGAGCAGGAATTTTTGGGTTTGGTCAATCCGTTCGCGAGATATGGGAGTTTGAAGCCAAGAAATGGTAGAAAGGCAAAAAAATTTTCACAATTCTGCTGCTCCAACCGCTTAACCCGAATGGCCTAGGGAAAAAATACACATACCGTTGTAATCGGGCGAGTTTCTACTTTCAGACGCAACAGGAATTTTTGGGTTAGGTCAATCCGTTCGCGAGGTATGGGAGTTTGAAGCCAAGAAATGGTTGAGAAGGCAAAAAATTTTTCGCAATTCTGCTGCTCCAAACGCTTAACCAGAATGGCTTAGGGAAAAAATACGCATACCGTTGTAATCGGGCGAGTTTCTACTTTCAGACGCAACTGGAATTTTTGGGTTAGGTCAATCCGTTCGCGAGATATGGGAGTTTGAAGCCAAGAAATGGTTGAGAAGGCAAAAAATTTATCGCAATTCTGCTGCTCCAAACGCTTAACCAGAATGGCCTAGGGAAAAAATACACATACCGTTGTAATCGGGCGAGTTTCTACTTTCAGACGCAACTGGAATTTTTGGGTTAGGTCAATCCGTTCGCGAGATATGGGAGTTTGAAGCCAAGAAATGGTTGAGAAGGCAAAAAATGTTTCGCAATTCTGCTGCTCCATACGCTTAACCAGATTTGCCTAGGGAAAAAATACACATACCATTGTAATCGGGCGAGTTTCTACTTTCAAATGTAATAGGAATTTTTGAGTTAGGTCAATCCGTTCGCGAGATATGAGAGTTTGAAGCCAAGAAATGGTTGAGAGGGCAAAAAATTTTTCGCATTTCTGCTGCTCCAAACGCTTAACCAGAATGGCCTAGGGAAAAAATACGCATACCGTTGTAATCGGGCGAGTTTCTACTTTCAGACGGAGCAGGAATTTTTGGGTTTGGTCAATCCGTTCGCGAGATATGGGAGTTTGAAGCCAAGAAATGGTAGAAAGGCAAAAAAATTTTCACAATTCTGCTGCTCCAACCGCTTAACCCGAATGGCCTAGGGAAAAAATACACATACCGTTGTAATCGGGCGAGTTTCTACTTTCAGACGCAACAGGAATTTTTGGGTTAGGTCAATCCGTTCGCGAGGTATCGGAGTTTGAAGCCAAGAAATGGTTGAGAAGGCAAAAAATTTTTCGCAATTCTGCTGCTCCAAACGCTTAACCAGAATGGCCTAGGGAAAAAATACACATACCGTTGTAATCGGGCGAGTTTCTACTTTAAGATGCAATAGGAATTTTCGAGTTAGGTCAATCCGTTCGCGAGATATGGGAGTTTGAAGCCAAGAAATGGTAGAAAGGCAAAAAAATTTTCACAATTCTGCTGCTCCAACCGCTTAACCCGAATGGCCTAGGGAAAAAATACACATACCGTTGTAATCGGGCGAGTTTCTACTTTCAGACGCAACAGAAATTTTTGGGTTAGGTCAATCCGTTCGCGAGATATGGGAGTTTGAAACCAAGAAATGGTTGAGAAGGCAAAAAATTTTTCGCAATTCTGCTGCTCCGAACGCTTAACCAGAATGCCCTAGGGAAAAAATACACATACCTTTGTAATCGGGCGAGTTTCTACTTTCAGATGCAATAGGAATTTTTGGATTAGGTCAATCCGTTCGCGAGATATGGGAGTTTAAAGCCAAGAAATGGTAGAAAGGCAAAAAAATTTTCACAATTCTGCTGCTCCAACCGCTTAACCCGAATGGCCTAGGGAAAAAATACACATACCGTTGTAATCGGGCGAGTTTCTACTTTCAGACGCAACAGGAATTTTTGGGTTAGGTCAATCCGTTCGCGAGGTATGGGAGTTTGAGGCCAAGAAATGGTTGAGAAGGCAAAAAATTTTTCGCAATTCTGCTGCTCCAAACGCTTAACCAGAATGGCCTAGGGAAAAAATACGCATACCGTTGTAATCGGGCGAGTTTCTACTTTCAGACGCAACTGGAATTTTAGGGTTAGGTCAATCCGTTCGCGAGATATGGGAGTTTGAAGCCAAGAAATGGTTGAGAAGGCAAAAAATTTATCGCAATTCTGCTGCTCCAAACGCTTAACCAGAATGCCCTAGGGAAAAAATACACATACCGTTGTAATCGGGCGAGTTTCTACTTTCAGATGCAATAGGAATTTTTGGGTTAGGTCAATCCGTTCGCCAGATATGGGAGTTTGAATCCAAGAAATGGTTGAGAAGGCAAAAAATTTTTCGCAATTCTGCTGCTCCAAACGCTTAACCAGAATGGCCTAGGGAAAAAATACACATACCGTTGTAATCTGGCGAGTTTCTACTCTCAGATGCAATAGGAATTTTTGGGTAAGGTCAATCCGTTCGCGAGATATGGGAGTTTGAAGCCAAGAAATGGTTGAGAGGGCAAAAAATTTTTCGCATTTCTGCTGCTCCAAACGCTTAACCAGAATGGCCTAGGGAAAAAATACGCATACCGTTGTAATCGGGCGAGTTTCTACTTTCAGACGGAGCAGGAATTTTTGGGTTTGGTCAATCCGTTCGCGAGATATGGGAGTTTGAAGCCAAGAAATGGTCGAAAGGCAAAAAAATTTTCACAATTCTGCTGCTCCAACCGCTTAACCCGAATGGCCTAGGGAAAAAATACACATACCGTTGTAATCGGGCGAGTTTCTACTTTCAGACGCAACAGGAATTTTTGGGTTAGGTCAATCCGTTCGCGAGGTATGGGAGTTTGAAGCCAAGAAATGGTTGAGAAGGCAAAATATTTTTCGCAATTCTGCTGCTCCAAACGCTTAACCAGAATGGCCTAGGGAAAAAATACACATACCGTTGTAATCGGGCGAGTTTCTACTTTAAGATGCAATAGGAATTTTCGAGTTAGGTCAATCCGTTCGCGAGATATGGGAGTTTGAAGCCAAGAAATGGTAGAAAGGCAAAAAAATTTTCACAATTCTGCTGCTCCAACCGCTTAACCCGAATGGCCTAGGGAAAAAATACACATACCGTTGTAATCGGGCGAGTTTCTACTTTCAGACGCAACAGAAATTTTTGGGTTAGGTCAATCCGTTCGCGAGATATGGGAGTTTGAAGCCAAGAAATGGTTGAGAAGGCAAAAAATTTTTCGCAATTCTGCTGCTCCGAACGCTTAACCAGAATGCCCTAGGGAAAAAATACACATACCTTTGTAATCGGGCGAGTTTCTACTTTCAGATGCAATAGGAATTTTTGGATTAGGTCAATCCGTTCGCGAGATATGGGAGTTTGAAGCCAAGAAATGGTTGAGAAGGCAAAAAATTTTTCGCAATTCTGCTGCTCCAAACGCTTAACCCGAATGGCCTAGGGAAAAAATACACATACCGTTGTAATCGGGCGAGTTTCTACTTTCAGACGCAACTGGAATTTTTGGGTTAGGTCAATCCGTTCGCGAGATATGGGAGTTTGAAGCCAAGAAATGGTTGAGAAGGCAAAAAATGTTTCGCAATTCTGCTGCTCCATACGCTTAACCAGATTTGCCTAGGGAAAAAATACACATACCATTGTAATCGGGCGAGTTTCTACTTTCAAATGTAATAGGAATTTTTGAGTTAGGTCAATCCGTTCGCGAGATATGAGAGTTTGAAGCTAAGAAATGGTTGAGAAGACAACAAATTTTTCGCATATCTGCTGCTCCAAACGCTTAACCAGAGTGCCCCAGGGAAAAAATACACATACCGTTGTAATCGGGCGAGTTTCTACTTTAAGATGCAATAGGAATTTTCGAGTTAGGTCAATCCGTTCGCGAGATATGGGAGTTTGAAGCCAAGAAATGGTAGAAAGGCAAAAAAATTTTCACAATTCTGCTGCTCCAACCGCTTAACCCGAATGGCCTAGGGAAAAAATACACATACCGTTGTAATCGGGCGAGTTTCTACTTTCAGACGCAACAGGAATTTTTGGGTTAGGTCAATCCGTTCGCGAGATATGGGAGTTTGAAGCCAAGAAATGGTTGAGAAGGCAAAAAATTTTTCGCAATTCTGCTGCTCCGAACGCTTAACCAGAATGCCCTAGGGAAAAAATACACATACCTTTGTAATCGGGCGAGTTTCTACTTTCAGATGCAATAGGAATTTTTGGAGTAGGTCAATCCGTTCGCGAGATATGGGAGTTTGAAGCCAAGAAATGGTTGAGAAGGCAAAAAATTTTTCGCAATTCTGCTGCTCCAAACGCTTAACCCGAATGGCCTAGGGAAAAAATACACATACCGTTGTAATCGGGCGAGTTTCTACTTTCAGACGCAACTGGAATTTTTGGGTAAGGTCAATCCGTTCGCGAGATATGGGAGTTTGAAGCCAAGAAATGGTTGAGAAGGCAAAAAATTTTTCGCAAATCTGCTGCTCCAAACGCTTAACCAGAGTGCCCTAGGGAAAAAATACACATACCGTTGTAATCGGGCGAGTTTCTACTTTAAGATGCAATAGGAATTTTTGGGATAGGTCAATCCGTTCGCGAGGTATGGGAGTTTGAAGCCAAGAAATGGTAGAAAAGGCAAAAAAATTTTCACAATTCTGCTGCTCCAAACGCTTAACCAGAATGGCCTAGGGAAAAAATACGCATACCGTTGTAATCGGGCGAGTTTCTACTTTCAGACGGAGCAGGAATTTTTGGGTTTGGTCAATCCGTTCGCGAGATATGGGAGTTTGAAGCCAAGAAATGGTTGAGAAGGCAAAAAATTTATCGCAATTCTGCTGCTCCAAACGCTTAACCAGAATGCCCTAGGGAAAAAATACACATACCGTTGTAATCGGGCGAGTTTCTACTTTCAGATGCAATAGGAATTTTTGGGTTAGGTCAATCCGTTCGCCAGATATGGGAGTTTGAAGCCAAGAAATGGTTGAGAAGGCAAAAAATTTTTCGCAATTCTGCTGCTCCAAACGCTTAACCAGAATGGCCTAGGCAAAAAATACACATACCGTTGTAATCTGGCGAGTTTCTACTTTGAGATGCAATAGGAATTTTTGGGTAAGGTCAATCCGTTCGCGAGATATGGGAGTTTGAAGCCAAGAAATGGTTGAGAGGGCAAAAAATTTTTCGCATTTCTGCTGCTCCAAACGCTTAACCAGAATGGCCTTGGGAAAAAATACACATACCTTTGTAATCGGGCGAGTTTCTACTTTCAGATGCAATAGGAATTTTTGGATTAGGTCAATCCGTTCGCGGGATATGGGAGTTTGAAGCCAAGAAATGGTTGAGAAGGCAAAAAATGTTTCGCAATTCTGCTGCTCCATACGCTTAACCAGATTTGCCTAGGGAAAAAATACACATACCATTGTAATCGGGCGAGTTTCTACTTTCAAATGTAATAGGAATTTTTGAGTTAGGTCAATCCGTTCGCGAGATATGAGAGTTTGAAGCTAAGAAATGGTTGAGAAGACAACAAATTTTTCGCAAATCTGCTGCTCCAAACGCTTAACCAGAGTGTCCTAGGGAAAAAATACACATACCGTTGTAATCGGGCGAGTTTCTACTTTAAGATGCAATAGGAATTTTTGGGATAGGTCAATCCGTTCGCGAGGTATGGGAGTTTGAAGCCAAGAAATGGTAGAAAAGGCAAAAAAATTTTCACAATTCTGCTGCTCCAAACGCTTAACCAGAATGGTCTAGGGAAAAAATAGGCATACCGTTGTAATCGGGCGAGTTTCTACTTTCAGACGCAACTGGAATTTTTGGGTTAGGTCAATCCGTTCGCGAGATATGGGAGTTTGAAGCCAGGAAATGGTTGAGAAGGCAAAAAATTTTTCGCAATTCTGCTGCTCCAAACGCTTAACCAGAATGGCCTAGGGAAAAAATACACATACCGTTGTAATCTGGCGAGTTTCTACTTTCAGATGCAATAGGAATTTTTGGGTAAGGTCAATCCGTTCGCGAGATATGGGAGTTTGAAGCCAAGAAATGGTTGAGAAGGCAAAAAATTTTTCGCATTTCTGCTGCTCCAAACGCTTAACCAGAATGGCCTAGGGAAAAAATACGCATACCGTTGTAATCGGGCGAGTTTCTACTTTCAGACGGAGCAGGAATTTTTGGGTTTGGTCAATCCGTTCGCGAGATATGGGAGTTTGAAGCCAAGAAATGGTTGAGAAGACAAAAAATTTATCGCAATTCTGCTGCTCCAAACGCTTAACCAGAATGCCCTAGGGAAAAAATACACATACCGTTGTAATCGGGCGAGTTTCTACTTTCAGATACAATAGGAATTTTTGGGTTAGGTCAATCCGTTCGCCAGATATGGGAGTTTGAAGCCAAGAAATGGTTGAGAAGGCAAGAAATTTTTCGCAATTCTGCTGCTCCAAACGCTTAACCAGAATGGCCTAGGGAAAAAATACACATACCGTTGTAATCTGGCGAGTTTCTACTTTGAGATGCAATAGGAATTTTTGGGTAAGGTCAATCCGTTCGCGAGATATGGGAGTTTGAAGCCAAGAAATGGTTGAGAGGGCAAAAAATTTTTCGCATTTCTGCTGCTCCAAACGCTTAACCAGAATGGCCTAGGGAAAAAATACGCATACCGTTGTAATCGGGCGAGTTTCTACTTTCAGACGGAGCAGGAATTTTTGGGTTTGGTCAATCCGTTCGCGAGATATGGGAGTTTGAAGCCAAGAAATGGTCGAAAGGCAAAAAAATTTTCACAATTCTGCTGCTCCAACCGCTTAACCCGAATGGCCTAGGGAAAAAATACACATACCGTTGTAATCGGGCGAGTTTCTACTTTCAGACGCAACAGGAATTTTTGGGTTAGGCCAATCCGTTCGCGAGGTATGGGAGTTTGAAGCCAAGAAATGGTTGAGAAGGCAAAATATTTTTCGCAATTCTGCTGCTCCAAACGCTTAACCAGAATGGCCTAGGGAAAAAATACACATACCGTTGTAATCGGGCGAGTTTCTACTTTAAGATGCAATAGGAATTTTCGAGTTAGGTCAATCCGTTCGCGAGATATGGGAGTTTGAAGCGAAGAAATGGTAGAAAGGCAAAAAAATTTTCACAATTCTGCTGCTCCAACCGCTTAACCCGAATGGCCTAGGGAAAAAATACACATACCGTTGTAATCGGGCGAGTTTCTACTTTCAGACGCAACAGAAATTTTTGGGTTAGGTCAATCCGTTCGCGAGATATGGGAGTTTGAAGCCAAGAAATGGTTGAGAAGGCAAAAAATTTTTCGCAATTCTGCTGCTCCGAACGCTTAACCAGAATGCCCTAGGGAAAAAATACACATACCTTTGTAATCGGGCGAGTTTCTACTTTCAGATGCAATAGGAATTTTTGGATTAGGTCAATCCGTTCGCGAGATATGGGAGTTTGAAGCCAAGAAATGGTTGAGAAGGCAAAAAATTTTTCGCAATTCTGCTGCTCCAAACGCTTAACCCGAATGGCCTAGGGAAAAAATACACATACCGTTGTAATCGGGCGAGTTTCTACTTTCAGACGGAACTGGAATTTTTGGGTTAGGTCAATCCGTTCGCGAGATATGGGAGTTTGAAGCCAAGAAATGGTTGAGAAGGCAAAAAATGTTTCGCAATTCTCCTGCTCCATACGCTTAACCAGATTTGCCTAGGGAAAAAATACACATACCATTGTAATCGGGCGAGTTTCTACTTTCAAATGTAATAGGAATTTTTGAGTTAGGTCAATCCGTTCGCGAGATATGAGAGTTTGAAGCTAAGAAATGGTTGAGAAGACAACAAATTTTTCGCATATCTGCTGCTCCAAACGCTTAACCAGAGTGCCCCAGGGAAAAAATACGCATACCGTTGTAATCGGGCGAGTTTCTACTTTAAGATGCAATAGGATTTTCGAGTTAGGTCAATCCGTTCGCGAGATATGGGAGTTTGAAGCCAAGAAATGGTAGAAAGGCAAAAAAATTTTCACAATTCTGCTGCTCCAACCGCTTAACCCGAATGGCCTAGGGAAAAAATACACATACCGTTGTAATCGGGCGAGTTTCTACTTTCAGACGCAACAGGAATTTTTGGGTTAGTTCAATCCGTTCGCGAGATATGGGAGTTTGAAGCCAAGAAATGGTTGAGAAGGCAAAAAATTTTTCGCAATTCTGCTGCTCCGAACGCTTAACCAGAATGCCCTAGGGAAAAAATACACATACCTTTGTAATCGGGCGAGTTTCTACTTTCAGATGCAATAGGAATTTTTGGAGTAGGTCAATCCGTTCGCGAGATATGGGAGTTTGAAGCCAAGAAATGGTTGAGAAGGCAAAAAATTTTTCGCAATTCTGCTGCTCCAAACGATTAACCCGAATGGCCTAGGGAAAAAATACACATACCGTTGTAATCGGGCGAGTTTCTACTTTCAGACGCAACTGGAATTTTTGGGTTAGGCCAATCCGTTCGCGAGGTATGGGAGTTTGAAGCCAAGAAATGGTTGAGAAGGCAAAATATTTTTCGCAATTCTGCTGCTCCAAACGCTTAACCAGAATGGCCTAGGGAAAAAATACACATACCGTTGTAATCGGGCGAGTTTCTACTTTAAGATGCAATAGGAATTTTCGAGTTAGGTCAATCCGTTCGCGAGATATGGGAGTTTGAAGCGAAGAAATGGTAGAAAGGCAAAAAAATTTTCACAATTCTGCTGCTCCAACCGCTTAACCCGAATGGCCTAGGGAAAAAATACACATACCGTTGTAATCGGGCGAGTTTCTACTTTCAGACGCAACAGAAATTTTTGGGTTAGGTCAATCCGTTCGCGAGATATGGGAGTTTGAAGCCAAGAAATGGTTGAGAAGGCAAAAAATTTTTCGCAATTCTGCTGCTCCGAACGCTTAACCAGAATGCCCTAGGGAAAAAATACACATACCTTTGTAATCGGGCGAGTTTCTACTTTCAGATGCAATAGGAATTTTTGGATTAGGTCAATCCGTTCGCGAGATATGGGAGTTTGAAGCCAAGAAATGGTTGAGAAGGCAAAAAATTTTTCGCAATTCTGCTGCTCCAAACGCTTAACCCGAATGGCCTAGGGAAAAAATACACATACCGTTGTAATCGGGCGAGTTCCTACTTTCAGACGGAACTGGAATTTTTGGGTTAGGTCAATCCGTTCGCGAGATATGGGAGTTTGAAGCCAAGAAATGGTTGAGAAGGCAAAAAATGTTTCGCAATTCTCCTGCTCCATACGCTTAACCAGATTTGCCTAGGGAAAAAATACACATACCATTGTAATCGGGCGAGTTTCTACTTTCAAATGTAATAGGAATTTTTGAGTTAGGTCAATCCGTTCGCGAGATATGAGAGTTTGAAGCTAAGAAATGGTTGAGAAGACAACAAATTTTTCGCATATCTGCTGCTCCAAACGCTTAACCAGAGTGCCCCAGGGAAAAAATACACATACCGTTGTAATCGGGCGAGTTTCTACTTTAAGATGCAATAGGAATTTTCGAGTTAGGTCAATCCGTTCGCGAGATATGGGAGTTTGAAGCCAAGAAATGGTAGAAAGGCAAAAAAATTTTCACAATTCTGCTGCTCCAACCGCTTAACCCGAATGGCCTAGGGAAAAAATACACATACCGTTGTAATCGGGCGAGTTTCTACTTTCAGACGCAACAGGAATTTTTGGGTTAGTTCAATCCGTTCGCGAGATATGGGAGTTTGAAGCCAAGAAATGGTTGAGAAGGCAAAAAATTTTTCGCAATTCTGCTGCTCCGAACGCTTAACCAGAATGCCCTAGGGAAAAAATACACATACCTTTGTAATCGGGCGAGTTTCTACTTTCAGATGCAATAGGAATTTTTGGAGTAGGTCAATCCGTTCGCGAGATATGGGAGTTTGAAGCCAAGAAATGGTTGAGAAGGCAAAAAATTTTTCGCAATTCTGCTGCTCCAAACGATTAACCCGAATGGCCTAGGGAAAAAATACACATACCGTTGTAATCGGGCGAGTTTCTACTTTCAGACGCAACTGGAATTTTTGGGTTAGGTCAATCCGTTCGCGAGATATGGGAGTTTGAAGCCAAGAAATGGTTGAGAAGGCAAAAAATTTTTCGCAATTCTGCTGCTCCAAACGCTTAACCAGAATGGCCTAGGGAAAAAATACACATACCTTTGTAATCGGGCGAGTTTCTACTTTCAGATGCAATAGGAATTTTTGGAGTAGGTCAATCCGTTCGCGAGATATGGGAGTTTGAAGCCAAGAAATGGTTGAGAAGGCAAAAAATTTTTCGCAATTCTGCTGCTCCAAACGATTAACCCGAATGGCCTAGGGAAAAAATACACATACCGTTGTAATCGGGCGAGTTTCTACTTTCAGACGCAACTGGAATTTTTGGGTTAGGTCAATCCGTTCGCGAGATATGGGAGTTTGAAGCCAAGAAATGGTTGAGAAGGCAAAAAATTTTTCGCAATTCTGCTGCTCCAAACGCTTAACCAGAATGGCCTAGGGAAAAAATACACATACCGTTGTAATCTGGCGAGTTTCTACTTTCAGATGCAATAGGAATTTTTGGGTAAGGTCAATCCGTTCGCGAGATATGGGAGTTTGAAGCCAAGAAATGGTTGAGAAGGCAAAAAATTTTTCGCAAATCTGCTGCTCCAAACGCTTAACCAGAGTGCCCTAGGGAAAAAATACACATACCGTTGTAATCGGGCGAGTTTCTACTTTAAGATGCAATAGGAATTTTTGGGATAGGTCAATCCGTTCGCGAGGTATGGGAGTTTGAAGCCAAGAAATGGTAGAAAAGGCAAAAAAATTTTCACAATTCTGCTGCTCCAAACGCTTAACCAGAATGGCCTAGGGAAAAAATACGCATACCGTTGTAATCGGGCGAGTTTCTACTATCAGACGGAGCAGGAATTTTTGGGTTTGGTCAATCCGTTCGCGAGATATGGGAGTTTGAAGCCAAGAAATGGTTGAGAAGGCAAAAAATTTATCGCAATTCTGCTGCTCCAAACGCTTAACCAGAATGCCCTAGGGAAAAAATACACATACCGTTGTAATCGGGCGAGTTTCTACTTTCAGATGCAATAGGAATTTTTGGGTTAGGTCAATCCGTTCGCCAGATATGGGAGTTTGAAGCCAAGAAATGGTTGAGAAGGCAAAAAATTTTTCGCAATTCTGCTGCTCCAAACGCTTAACCAGAATGGCCTAGGCAAAAAATACACATACCGTTGTAATCTGGCGAGTTTCTACTTTGAGATGCAATAGGAATTTTTGGGTAAGGTCAATCCGTTCGCGAGATATGGGAGTTTGAAGCCAAGAAATGGTTGAGAAGGCAAAAAATGTTTCGCAATTCTGCTGCTCCATACGCTTAACCAGATTTGCCTAGGGAAAAAATACACATACCATTGTAATCGGGCGAGTTTCTACTTTCAAATGTAATAGGAATTTTTGAGTTAGGTCAATCCGTTCGCGAGATATGAGAGTTTGAAGCTAAGAAATGGTTGAGAAGACAACAAATTTTTCGCAAATCTGCTGCTCCAAACGCTTAACCAGAGTGTCCTAGGGAAAAAATACACATACCGTTGTAATCGGGCGAGTTTCTACTTTAAGATGCAATAGGAATTTTTGGGATAGGTCAATCCGTTCGCGAGGTATGGGAGTTTGAAGCCAAGAAATGGTAGAAAAGGCAAAAAAATTTTCACAATTCTGCTGCTCCAAACGCTTAACCAGAATGGCCTAGGGAAAAAATAGGCATACCGTTGTAATCGGGCGAGTTTCTACTTTCAGACGCAACTGGAATTTTTGGGTTAGGTCAATCCGTTCGCGAGATATGGGAGTTTGAAGCCAGGAAATGGTTGAGAAGGCAAAAAATTTTTCGCAATTCTGCTGCTCCAAACGCTTAACCAGAATGGCCTATGGAAAAAATACACATACCGTTGTAATCTGGCGAGTTTCTACTTTCAGATGCAATAGGAATTTTTGGGTAAGGTCAATCCGTTCGCGAGATATGAGAGTTTGAAGCCAAGAAATGGTTGAGAAGGCAAAAAATTTTTCGCATTTCTGCTGCTCCAAACGCTTAACCAGAATGGCCTAGGGAAAAAATACGCATACCGTTGTAATCGGGCGAGTTTCTACTTTCAGACGGAGCAGGAATTTTTGGGTTTGGTCAATCCGTTCGCGAGATATGGGAGTTTGAAGCCAAGAAATGGTTGAGAAGACAAAAAATTTATCGCAATTCTGCTGCTCCAAACGCTTAACCAGAATGCCCTAGGGAAAAAATACACATACCGTTGTAATCGGGCGAGTTTCTACTTTCAGATGCAATAGGAATTTTTGGGTTAGGTCAATCCGTTCGCCAGATATGGAAGTTTGAAGCCAAGAAATGGTTGAGAAGGCAAAAAATTTTTCGCATTTCTGCTGCTCCAAACGCTTAACCAGAATGGCCTAGGGAAAAAATACGCATACCGTTGTAATCGGGCGAGTTTCTACTTTCAGACGGAGCAGGAATTTTTGGGTTAGGTCAATCCGTTCGCGAGATATGGGAGTTTGAAGCCAAGAAATGGTAGAAAGGCAAAAAAATTTTCACAATTCTGCTGCTCCAACCGCTTAACCCGAATGGCCTAGGGAAAAAATACACATACCGTTGTAATCGGGCGAGTTTCTACTTTCAGACGCAACAGGAATTTTTGGGTTAGGTCAATCCTTTCGCGAGGTATGGTAGTTTGAAGCCAAGAAATGGTTGAGAAGGCAAAAAATTTTTCGCAATTCTGCTGCTCCAAACGCTTAACCAGAATGGCCTAGGGAAAAAATACGCATACCGTTGTAATCGGGCGAGTTTCTACTTTCAGACGCAACTGGAATTTTTGGGTTAGGTCAATCCGTTCGCGAGATATGGGAGTTTGAAGCAAAGAAATGGTTGAGAAGGCAAAAAATTTATCGCAATTCTGCTGCTCCAAACGCTTAACCAGAATGGCCTAGGGAAAAAATACACATACCGTTGTAATCGGGCGAGTTTCTACTTTCAGACGCAACTGGAATTTTTGGGTTAGGTCAATCCGTTCGCGAGATATGGGAGTTTGAAGCCAAGAAATGGTTGAGAAGGCAAAAAATGTTTCGCAATTCTGCTGCTCCATACGCTTAACCAGATTTGCCTAGGGAAAAAATACACATACCATTGTAATCGGGCGAGTTTCTACTTTCAAATGTAATAGGAATTTTTGAGTTAGGTCAATCCGTTCGCGAGATATGAGAGTTTGAAGCTAAGAAATGGTTGAGAAGACAACAAATTTTTCGCAAATCTGCTGCTCCAAACGCTTAACCAGAGTGCCCTAGGGAAAAAATACACATACCGTTGTAATCGGGCGAGTTTCTACTTTAAGATGCAATAGGAACTTTTGGGATAGGTCAATCCGTTCGCGAGGTATGGGAGTTTGAAGCCAAGAAATGGTAGAAAAGGCAAAAAAATTTTCACAATTCTGCTGCTCCAAACGCTTAACCAGAATGGCCTAGGGAAAAAATACGCATACCGTTGTAATCGGGCGAGTTTCTACTTTCAGACGGAGCAGGAATTTTTGGGTTAGGTCAATCCGTTCGCGAGATATGGGAGTTTGAAGCCAGGAAATGGTTGAGAAGGCAAAAAATTTTTCGCAATTCTGCTGCTCCATACGCTTAACCAGAATGGCCTAAGGAAAAAATACACATACCGTTGTAATCTGGCGAGTTTCTACTTTCAGATGCAATAGGAATTTTTGGGTAAGGTCAATCCGTTCGCGAGATATGGGAGTTTGAAGCCAAGAAATGGTTGAGAAGGCAAAAAATTTTTCGCATTTCTGCTGCTCCAAACGCTTAACCAGAATGGCCTAGGGAAAAAATACGCATACCGTTGTAATCGGGCGAGTTTCTACTTTCAGACGGAGCAGGAATTTTTGGGTTTGGTCAATCCGTTCGCGAGATATGGGAGTTTGAAGCCAAGAAATGGTTGAGAAGGCAAAAAATTTTTCGCAATTCTGCTGCTCCAAACGCTTAACCAGAATGGCCTAGGGAAAAAATACACATACCGTTGTAATCTGGCGAGTTCCTACTTTGAGATGCAATAGGAATTTTTGGGTAAGGTCAATCCGTTCGCGAGATATGGGAGTTTGAAGCCAAGAAATGGTTGAGAGGGCAAAAAATTTTTCGCATTTCTGCTGCTCCAAACGCTTAACCCGAATGGCCTAGGGAAAAAATACACATACCGTTGTAATCGGGCGAGTTTCTACTTTCAGACGCAACTGGAATTTTTGGGTTAGGTCAATCCGTTCGCGAGATATGGGAGTTTGAAGCCAAGAAATGGTTGAGAAGGCAAAAAATGTTTCGCAATTCTGCTGCTCCATACGCTTAACCAGATTTGCCTAGGGAAAAAATACACATACCATTGTAATCGGGCGAGTTTCTACTTTCAAATGTAATAGGAATTTTTGAGTTAGGTCAATCCGTTCGCGAGATATGAGAGTTTGAAGCTAAGAAATGGTTGAGAAGACAACAAATTTTTCGCAAATCTGCTGCTCCAAACGCTTAACCAGAGTGCCCTAGGGAAAAAATACACATACCGTTGTAATCGGGCGAGTTTCTACTTTAAGATGCAATAGGAACTTTTGGGATAGGTCAATCCGTTCGCGAGGTATGGGAGTTTGAAGCCAAGAAATGGTAGAAAAGGCAAAAAAATTTTCACAATTCTGCTGCTCCAAACGCTTAACCAGAATGGCCTAGGGAAAAAATACACATACCGTTGTAATCGGGCGAGTTTCTACTTTCAGACGCAACTGGAATTTTTGGGTTAGGTCAATCCGTTCGCGAGATATGGGAGTTTGAAGCCAAGAAATGGTTGAGAGGGCAAAAAATTTTTCGCATTTCTGCTGCTCCAAACGCTTAACCCGAATGGCCTAGGGAAAAATACACATACCGTTGTAATCGGGCGAGTTTCTACTTTCAGACGCAACTGGAATTTTTGGGTTAGGTCAATCCGTTCGCGAGATATGGGAGTTTGAAGCCAAGAAATGGTTGAGAAGGCAAAAAATGTTTCGCAATTCTGCTGCTCCATACGCTTAACCAGATTTGCCTAGGGAAAAAATACACATACCATTGTAATCGGGCGAGTTTGTACTTTCAAATGTAATAGGAATTTTTGAGTTAGGTCAATCCGTTCGCGAGATATGAGAGTTTGAAGCTAAGAAATGGTTGAGAAGACAACAAATTTTTCGCAAATCTGCTGCTCCAAACGCTTAACCAGAGTGCCCTAGGGAAAAAATACACATACCGTTGTAATCGGGCGAGTTTCTACTTTAAGATGCAATAGGAACTTTTGGGATAGGTCAATCCGTTCGCGAGGTATGGGAGTTTGAAGCCAAGAAATGGTAGAAAAGGCAAAAAAATTTTCACAATTCTGCTGCTCCAAACGCTTAACCAGAATGGCCTAGGGAAAAAATACACATACCGTTGTAATCGGGCGAGTTTCTACTTTCAGACGCAACTGGAATTTTTGGGTTAGGTCAATCCGTTCGCGAGATATGGGAGTTTGAAGCCAGGAAATGATTGAGAAGGCAAAAAAATTTTCGCAATTCTGCTGCTCCAAACGCTTAACCAGAATGGCCTAGGGAAAAAATACACATACCGTTGTAATCTGGCGAGTTTCTACTTTCAGATGCAATAGGAATTTTTGGGTAAGGTCAATCCGTTCGCGAGATATGGGAGTTTGAAGCCAAGAAATGGTTGAGAAGGCAAAAAATTTTTCGCACTTCTGCTGCTCCAAACGCTTAACCAGAATGGCCTAGGGAAAAAATACGCATACCGTTGTAATCGGGCGAGTTTCTACTTTAAGATGCAATAGGAATTTTTGGGATAGGTCAATCCGTTCGCGAGGTATGGGAGTTTGAAGCCAAGAAATGGTAGAAAAGGCAAAAAAATTTTCACAATTCTGCTGCTCCAAACGCTTAACCAGAATGGCCTAGGGAAAAAATACGCATACCGCTGTAATCGGGCGAGTTTCTACTTTCAGACGCAACTGGAATTTTTGGGTTAGGTCAATCCGTTCGCGAGATATGGGAGTTTGAAGCCAAGAAATGGTTGAGAAGGCATAAAATTTTTCGCAATTCTGCTGCTCCAAACGCTTAACCCGAATGGCCTAGGGAAAAAATACACATACCGTTGTAATCGGGCGAGTTTCTACTTTCAGACGCAACTGGAATTTTTGGGTTAGGTCAATCCGTTCGCGAGATATGGGAGTTTGAAGCCAAGAAATGGTAGAAAGGCAAAAAAATTTTCACAATTCTGCTGCTCCAACCGCTTAACCCGAATGGCCTAGGGAAAAAATACACATACCGTTGTAATCGGGCGAGTTTCTACTTTCAGACGCAACTGGAATTTTTGGGTTAGGTCAATCCGTTCGCGAGATATGGGAGTTTGAAGCCAAGAAATGGTAGAAAGGCAAAAAAATTTTCACAATTCTGCTGCTCCAACCGCTTAACCCGAATGGCCTAGGGAAAAAATACACATACCGTTGTAATCGGGCGAGTTTCTACTTTCAGACGCAACAGAAATTTTTGGGTTAGGTCAATCCGTTCGCGAGATATGGGAGTTTGAAGCCAAGAAATGGTAGAAAGGCAAAAAAATTTTCACAATTCTGCTGCTCCAACCGCTTAACCCGAATGGCCTAGGGAAAAAATACACATACCGTTGTAATCGGACGAGTTTCTACTTTCAGACGCAACAGGAATTTTTGGGTTAGGTCAATCCGTTCGCGAGGTATGGGAGTTTGAAGCCAAGAAATGGTTGAGAAGGCAAAAAATTTTTCGCAATTCTGCTGTTCCAAACGCTTAACCAGAATGGCCTAGGGAAAAAATACACATACCGTTGTAATCGGGCGAGATTCTACTTTAAGATGCAATAGGAATTTTCGAGTTAGGTCAATCCGTTCGCGAGATATGGGAGTTTGAAGCCAAGAAATGGTAGAAAGGCAAAAAAATTTTCACAATTCTGCTGCTCCAACCGCTTAACCCGAATGGCCTAGGGAAAAAATACACATACCGTTGTAATCGGGCGAGTTTCTACTTTCAGACGCAACTGGAATTTTTGGGTTAGGTCAATCCGTTCGCGAGATATGGGAGTTTGAAGCCAAGAAATGGTTGAGAAGGCAAAAAATGTTTCGCAATTCTGCTGCTCCATACGCTTAACCAGATTTGCCTAGGGAAAAAATACACATACCATTGTAATCGGGCGAGTTTCTACTTTCAAATGTAATAGGAATTTTTGAGTTAGGTCAATCCGTTCGCGAGATATGAGAGTTTGACGCTAAGAAATGGTTGAGAAGACAACAAATTTTTCGCAAATCTGCTGCTCCAAACGCTTAACCAGAGTGCCCTAGGGAAAAAATACACATACCGTTGTAATCGGGCGAGTTTCTACTTTAAGATGCAATAGGAACTTTTGGGATAGGTCAATCCGTTCGCGAGGTATGGGAGTTTGAAGCCAAGAAATGGTAGAAAAGGCAAAAAAATTTTCACAATTCTGCTGCTCCAAACGCTTAACCAGAATGGCCTAGGGAAAAAATACACATACCGTTGTAATCGGGCGAGTTTCTACTTTCAGACGCAACTGGAATTTTTGGGTTAGGTCAATCCGTTCGCGAGATATGGGAGTTTGAAGCCAGGAAATGATTGAGAAGGCAAAAAAATTTTCGCAATTCTGCTGCTCCAAACGCTTAACCAGAATGGCCTAGGGAAAAAATACACATACCGTTGTAATCTGGCGAGTTTCTACTTTCAGATGCAATAGGAATTTTTGGGTAAGGTCAATCCGTTCGCGAGATATGGGAGTTTGAAGCCAAGAAATGGTTGAGAAGGCAAAAAATTTTTCGCACTTCTGCTGCTCCAAACGCTTAACCAGAATGGCCTAGGGAAAAAATACGCATACCGTTGTAATCGGGCGAGTTTCTACTTTAAGATGCAATAGGAATTTTTGGGATAGGTCAATCCGTTCGCGAGGTATGGGAGTTTGAAGCCAAGAAATGGTAGAAAAGGCAAAAAAATTTTCACAATTCTGCTGCTCCAAACGCTTAACCAGAATGGCCTAGGGAAAAAATACGCATACCGCTGTAATCGGGCGAGTTTCTACTTTCAGACGCAACTGGAATTTTTGGGTTAGGTCAATCCGTTCGCGAGATATGGGAGTTTGAAGCCAAGAAATGGTTGAGAAGGCATAAAATTTTTCGCAATTCTGCTGCTCCAAACGCTTAACCCGAATGGCCTAGGGAAAAAATACACATACCGTTGTAATCGGGCGAGTTTCTACTTTCAGACGCAACTGGAATTTTTGGGTTAGGTCAATCCGTTCGCGAGATATGGTAATTTGAAGCCAAGAAATGGTAGAAAGGCAAAAAAATTTTCACAATTCTGCTGCTCCAACCGCTTAACCCGAATGGCCTAGGGAAAAAATACACATACCGTTGTAATCGGGCGAGTTTCTACTTTCAGACGCAACAGAAATTTTTGGGTTAGGTCAATCCGTTCGCGAGATATGGGAGTTTGAAGCCAAGAAATGGTAGAAAGGCAAAAAAATTTTCACAATTCTGCTGCTCCAACCGCTTAACCCGAATGGCCTAGGGAAAAAATACACATACCGTTGTAATCGGACGAGTTTCTACTTTCAGACGCAACAGGAATTTTTGGGTTAGGTCAATCCGTTCGCGAGGTATGGGAGTTTGAAGCCAAGAAATGGTTGAGAAGGCAAAAAATTTTTCGCAATTCTGCTGTTCCAAACGCTTAACCAGAATGGCCTAGGGAAAAAATACACATACCGTTGTAATCGGGCGAGATTCTACTTTAAGATGCAATAGGAATTTTCGAGTTAGGTCAATCCGTTCGCGAGATATGGGAGTTTGAAGCCAAGAAATGGTAGAAAGGCAAAAAAATTTTCACAATTCTGCTGCTCCAACCGCTTAACCCGAATGGCCTAGGGAAAAAATACACATACCGTTGTAATCGGGCGAGTTTCTACTTTCAGACGCAACAGGAATTTTTGGGTTAGGTCAATCCGTTCGCGAGATATGGGAGTTTGAACCCAAGAAATGGTTGAGAAGGCAAAAAATTTTTCGCAATTCTGCTGCTCCGAACGCTTAACCAGAATGCCCTAGGGAAAAAATACACATACCTTTGTAATCGGGCGAGTTTCTACTTTCAGATGCAATAGGAATTTTTGGAGTAGGTCAATCCGTTCGCGAGATATGGGAGTTTGAAGCCAAGAAATGGTTGAGAAGGCAAAAAATTTTTCGCAATTCTGCTGCTCCAAACGCTTAACCCGAATGGCCTAGGGAAAAAATACACATACCGTTGTAATCGGGCGAGTTTCTACTTTCAGACGCAACTGGAATTTTTGGGTTAGGTCAATCCGTTCGCGAGATATGGGAGTTTGAAGCCAAGAAATGGTTGAGAAGGCAAAAAATGTTACGCAATTCTGCTGCTCCATACGCTTAACCAGATTTGCCTAGGGAAAAAATACACATACCATTGTAATCGGGCGAGTTTCTACTTTCAAATGTAATAGGAATTTTTGAGTTAGGTCAATCCGTTCGCGAGATATGAGAGTTTGAAGCTAAGAAATGGTTGAGAAGACAACAAATTTTTCGCAAATCTGCTGCTCCAAACGCTTAACCAGAGTGCCCTAGGGAAAAAATACACATACCGTTGTAATCGGGCGAGTTTCTACTTTAAGATGCAATAGGAATTTTTGGGATAGGTCAATCCGTTCGCGAGATATGGGAGTTTGAAGCCAAGAAATGGTAGAAAAGGCAAAAAAATTTTCACAATTCTGCTGCTCCAAACGCTTAACCAGAATGGCCTAGGGAAAAAATACGCATACCGTTGTAATCGGGCGAGTTTCTACTTTCAGACGCAACTGGAATTTTTGGGTTAGGTCAATCCGTTCGCGAGATATGGGAGTTTGAAGCCAGGAAATGGTTGAGAGGGCAAAAAATTTTTCGCAATTCTGCTGCTCCAAACGCTTAACCAGAATGGCCTAGGGAAAAAATACACATACCGTTGTAATCTGGCGAGTTTCTACTTTCAGATGCAATAGGAATTTTTGGGTAAGGTCAATCCGTTCGCGAGATATGGGAGTTTGAAGCCAAGAAATGGTTGAGAAGGCAAAAAATTTTTCGCATTTCTGCTGCTCCAAACGCTTAACCAGAATGGCCTAGGGAAAAAATACGCATACCGTTGTAATCGGGCGAGTTTCTACTTTCAGACGGAGCAGGAATTTTTGGGTTTGGTCAATCCGTTCGCGAGATATGGGAGTTTGAAGCCAAGAAATGGTTGAGAAGGCAAAAAATTTTTCGCAATTCTGCTGCTCCAAACGCTTAACCAGAATGCCCTAGGGAAAAAATACACATACCGTTGTAATCGGGCGAGTTTCTACTTTCAGATGCAATAGGAATTTTTGGGTTAGGTCAATCCGTTCGCGAGATATGGGAGTTTGAAGCCAAGAAATGGTTGAGAAGGCAAAAAATTTTTCGCAATTCTGCTGCTCCAAACGCTTAACCAGAATGGCCTAGGGAAAAAATACACATACCGTTGTAATCGGGCGAGTTTCTACTTTCAGACGCAACTGGAATTTTTGGCTTAGGTCAATCCGTTCGCGAGATATGGGAGTTTGAAGCCAGGAAATGGTTGAGAAGGCAAAAAATTTTTCGCAAATCTGCTGCTCCAAACGCTTAACCAGATTGCCCTAGGGAAAAAATACACATACCGTTGTAATCGGGCGAGTTTCTACTTTAAGATGCAATAGGAATTTTTGGGATAGGTCAATCCGTTCGCGAGGTATGGGAGTTTGAAGCCAAGAAATGGTAGAAAAGGCAAAAAAATTTTCACAATTCTGCTGCTCCAAACGCTTAACCAGAATGGCCTAGGGAAAAAATACGCATACCGTTGTAATCGGGCGAGTTTCTACTTTCAGACGGAGCAGGAATTTTTGGGTTTGGTCAATCCGTTCGCGAGATATGGGAGTTTGAAGCCAAGAAATGGTTGAGAAGGCAAAAAATTTATCGCAATTCTGCTGCTCCAAACGCTTAACCAGAATGCCCTAGGGAAAAAATACACATACCGTTGTAATCGGGCGAGTTTCTACTTTCAGATGCAATAGGAATTTTTGGGTTAGGTCAATCCGTTCGCCAGATATGGGAGTTTGAAGCCAAGAAATGGTTGAGAAGGCAAAAAATTTTTCGCAATTCTGCTGCTCCAAACGCTTAACCAGAATGGCCTAGGCAAAAAATACACATACCGTTGTAATCTGGCGAGTTTCTACTTTGAGATGCAATAGGAATTTTTGGGTAAGGTCAATCCGTTCGCGAGATATGGGAGTTTGAAGCCAAGAAATGGTTGAGAGAGCAAAAAATTTTTCGCATTTCTGCTGCTCCAAACGCTTAACCAGAATGGCCTTGGGAAAAAATACACATACCTTTGTAATCGGGCGAGTTTCTACTTTCAGATGCAATAGGAATTTTTGGATTAGGTCAATCCGTTCGCGAGATATGGGAGTTTGAAGCCAAGAAATGGTTGAGAAGGCAAAAAATTTTTCGCAATTCTGCTGCTCCAAACGCTTAACCAGATTGCCCTAGGGAAAAAATACACATACCGTTGTAATCGGGCGAGTTTCTACTTTAAGATGCAATAGGAATTTTTGGGATAGGTCAATCCGTTCGCGAGGTATGGGAGTTTGAAGCCAAGAAATGGTAGAAAAGGCAAAAAAATTTTCACAATTCTGCTGCTCCAAACGCTTAACCAGAATGGCCTAGGGAAAAAATACGCATACCGTTGTAATCGGGCGAGTTTCTACTTTCAGACGGAGCAGGAATTTTTGGGTTTGGTCAATCCGTTCGCGAGATATGGGAGTTTGAAGCCAAGAAATGGTTGAGAAGGCAAAAAATTTATCGCAATTCTGCTGCTCCAAACGCTTAACCAGAATGCCCTAGGGAAAAAATACACATACCGTTGTAATCGGGCGAGTTTCTACTTTCAGATGCAATAGGAATTTTTGGGTTAGGTCAATCCGTTCGCCAGATATGGGAGTTTGAAGCCAAGAAATGGTTGAGAAGGCAAAAAATTTTTCGCAATTCTGCTGCTCCAAACGCTTAACCAGAATGGCCTAGGCAAAAAATACACATACCGTTGTAATCTGGCGAGTTTCTACTTTGAGATGCAATAGGAATTTTTGGGTAAGGTCAATCCGTTCGCGAGATATGGGAGTTTGAAGCCAAGAAATGGTTGAGAGAGCAAAAAATTTTTCGCATTTCTGCTGCTCCAAACGCTTAACCAGAATGGCCTTGGGAAAAAATACACATACCTTTGTAATCGGGCGAGTTTCTACTTTCAGATGCAATAGGAATTTTTGGATTAGGTCAATCCGTTCGCGAGATATGGGAGTTTGAAGCCAAGAAATGGTTGAGAAGGCAAAAAATTTTTCGCAATTCTGCTGCTCCAAACGCTTAACCCGAATGGCCTAGGGAAAAAATACACATTCCGTTGTAATCGGGCGAGTTTCTACTTTCAGACGCAACTGGAATTTTTGGGTTAGGTCAATCCGTTCGCGAGATATGGGAGTTTGAAGCCAAGAAATGGTTGAGAAGGCAAAAAATGTTTCGCAATTCTGCTGCTCCATACGCTTAACCAGATTTGCCTAGGGAAAAAATACACATACCATTGTAATCGGGCGAGTTTCTACTTTCAAATGTAATAGGAATTTTTGAGTTAGGTCAATCCGTTCGCGAGATATGAGAGTTTGAAGCTAAGAAATGGTTGAGAAGACAACAAATTTTTCGCAAATCTGCTGCTCCAAACGCTTAACCAGAGTGTCCTAGGGAAAAAATACACATACCGTTGTAATCGGGCGAGTTTCTACTTTAAGATGCAATAGGAATTTTTGGGATAGGTCAATCCGTTCGCGAGGTATGGGAGTTTGAAGCCAAGAAATGGTAGAAAAGGCAAAAAAATTTTCACAATTCTGCTGCTCCAAACGCTTAACCAGAATGGCCTAGGGAAAAAATACACATACCGTTGTAATCTGGCGAGTTTCTACTTTCAGATGCAATAGGAATTTTTGGGTAAGGTCAATCCGTTCGCGAGATATGGGAGTTTGAAGCCAAGAAATGGTTGAGAAGGCAAAAAATTTTTCGCATTTCTGCTGCTCCAAACGCTTAACCAGAATGGCCTAGGGAAAAAATACGCATACCGTTGTAATCGGGCGAGTTTCTACTTTCAGACGGAGCAGGAATTTTTGGGTTTGGTCAATCCGTTCGCGAGATATGGGAGTTTGAAGCCAAGAAATGGTTGAGAAGACAAAAAATTTATCGCAATTCTGCTGCTCCAAACGCTTAACCAGAATGCCCTAGGGAAAAAATACACATACCGTTGTAATCGGGCGAGTTTCTACTTTCAGATGCAATAGGAATTTTTGGGTTAGGTCAATCCGTTCGCCAGATATGGGAGTTTGAAGCCAAGAAATGGTTGAGAAGGCAAAAAATTTTTCGCAATTCTGCTGCTCCAAACGCTTAACCAGAATGGCCTAGGGAAAAAATACACATACCGTTGTAATCTGGCGAGTTTCTACTTTGAGATGCAATAGGAATTTTTGGGTAAGGTCAATCCGTTCGCGAGATATGGGAGTTTGAAGCCAAGAAATGGTTGAGAGGGCAAAAAATTTTTCGCATTTCTGCTGCTCCAAACGCTTAACCAGAATGGCCTAGGGAAAAAATACGCATACCGTTGTAATCGGGCGAGTTTCTACTTTCAGACGGAGCAGGAATTTTTGGGTTTGGTCAATCCGTTCGCGAGATATGGGAGTTTGAAGCCAAGAAATGGTCGAAAGGCAAAAAAATTTTCACAATTCTGCTGCTCCAACCGCTTAACCCGAATGGCCTAGGGAAAAAATACACATACCGTTGTAATCGGGCGAGTTTCTACTTTCAGACGCAACAGGAATTTTTGGGTTAGGTCAATCCGTTCGCGAGGTATGGGAGTTTGAAGCCAAGAAATGGTTGAGAAGGCAAAATATTTTTCGCAATTCTGCTGCTCCAAACGCTTAACCAGAATGGCCTAGGGAAAAAATACACATACCGTTGTAATCGGGCGAGTTTCTACTTTAAGATGCAATAGGAATTTTCGAGTTAGGTCAATCCGTTCGCGAGATATGGGAGTTTGAAGCCAAGAAATGGTAGAAAGGCAAAAAAATTTTCACAATTCTGCTGCTCCAACCGCTTAACCCGAATGGCCTAGGGAAAAAATACACATACCGTTGTAATCGGGCGAGTTTCTACTTTCAGACGCAACAGAAATTTTTGGGTTAGGTCAATCCGTTCGCGAGATATGGGAGTTTGAAGCCAAGAAATGGTTGAGAAGGCAAAAAATTTTTCGCAATTCTGCTGCTCCGAACGCTTAACCAGAATGCCCTAGGGAAAAAATACACATACCTTTGTAATCGGGCGAGTTTCTACTTTCAGATGCAATAGGAATTTTTGGATTAGGTCAATCCGTTCGCGAGATATGGGAGTTTGAAGCCAAGAAATGGTTGAGAAGGCAAAAAATTTTTCGCAATTCTGCTGCTCCAAACGCTTAACCCGAATGGCCTAGGGAAAAAATACACATACCGTTGTAATCGGGCGAGTTTCTACTTTCAGACGCAACTGGAATTTTTGGGTTAGGTCAATCCGTTCGCGAGATATGGGAGTTTGAAGCCAAGAAATGGTTGAGAAGGCAAAAAATGTTTCGCAATTGTGCTGCTCCATACGCTTAACCAGATTTGCCTAGGGAAAAAATACACATACCATTGTAATCGGGCGAGTTTCTACTTTCAAATGTAATAGGAATTTTTGAGTTAGGTCAATCCGTTCGCGAGATATGAGAGTTTGAAGCTAAGAAATGGTTGAGAAGACAACAAATTTTTCGCATATCTGCTGCTCCAAACGCTTAACCAGAGTGCCCCAGGGAAAAAATACACATACCGTTGTAATCGGGCGAGTTTCTACTTTAAGATGCAATAGGAATTTTCGAGTTAGGTCAATCCGTTCGCGAGATATGGGAGTTTGAAGCCAAGAAATGGTAGAAAGGCAAAAAAATTTTCACAATTCTGCTGCTCCAACCGCTTAACCCGAATGGCCTAGGGAAAAAATACACATACCGTTGTAATCGGGCGAGTTTCTACTTTCAGACGCAACAGGAATTTTTGGGTTAGGTCAATCCGTTCGCGAGATATGGGAGTTTGAAGCCAAGAAATGGTTGAGAAGGCAAAAAATTTTTCGCAATTCTGCTGCTCCGAACGCTTAACCAGAATGCCCTAGGGAAAAAATACACATACCTTTGTAATCGGGCGAGTTTCTACTTTCAGATGCAATAGGAATTTTTGGAGTAGGTCAATCCGTTCGCGAGATATGGGAGTTTGAAGCCAAGAAATGGTTGAGAAGGCAAAAAATTTTTCGCAATTCTGCTGCTCCAAACGCTTAACCCGAATGGCCTAGGGAAAAAATACACATACCGTTGTAATCGGGCGAGTTTCTACTTTCAGACGCAACTGGAATTTTTGGGTTAGGTCAATCCGTTCGCGAGATATGGGAGTTTGAAGCCAAGAAATGGTTGAGAAGGCAAAAAATTTTTCGCAAATCTGCTGCTCCAAACGCTTAACCAGAGTGCCCTAGGGAAAAAATACACATACCGTTGTAATCGGGCGAGTTTCTACTTTAAGATGCAATAGGAATTTTTGGGATAGGTCAATCCGTTCGCGAGGTATGGGAGTTTGAAGCCAAGAAATGGTAGAAAAGGCAAAAAAATTTTCACAATTCTGCTGCTCCAAACGCTTAACCAGAATGGCCTAGGGAAAAAATACGCATACCGTTGTAATCGGGCGAGTTTCTACTTTCAGACGGAGCAGGAATTTTTGGGTTTGGTCAATCCGTTCGCGAGATATGGGAGTTTGAAGCCAAGAAATGGTTGAGAAGGCAAAAAATTTTTCGCAATTCTGCTGCTCCAAACGCTTAACCAGAATGCCCTAGGGAAAAAATACACATACCGTTGTAATCGGGCGAGTTTCTACTTTCAGATGCAATAGGAATTTTTGGGTTAGGTCAATCCGTTCGCCAGATATGGGAGTTTGAAGCCAAGAAATGGTTGAGAAGGCAAAAAATTTTTCGCAATTCTGCTGCTCCAAACGCTTAACCAGAATGGCCTAGGGAAAAAATACACATACCGTTGTAATCGGGCGAGTTTCTACTTTAAGATGCAATAGGAATTTTTGGGATAGGTCAATCCGTTCGCGAGGTATGGGAGTTTGAAGCCAAGAAATGGTAGAAAAGGCAAAAAAATTTTCACAATTCTGCTGCTCCAAACGCTTAACCAGAATGGCCTAGGGAAAAAATAGGCATACCGTTGTAATCGGGCGAGTTTCTACTTTCAGACGCAACTGGAATTTTTGGGTTAGGTCAATCCGTTCGCGAGATATGGGAGTTTGAAGCCAGGAAATGGTTGAGAAGGCAAAAAATTTTTCGCAATTCTGCTGCTCCAAACGCTTAACCAGAATGGCCTAGGGAAAAAATACACATACCGTTGTAATCTGGCGAGTTTCTACTTTCAGATGCAATAGGAATTTTTGGGTAAGGTCAATCCGTTCGCGAGATATGGGAGTTTGAAGCCAAGAAATGGTTGAGAAGGCAAAAAATTTTTCGCATTTCTGCTGCTCCAAACGCTTAACCAGAATTGCCTAGGGAAAAAATACGCATACCGTTGTAATCGGGCGAGTTTCTACTTTCAGACGGAGCAGGAATTTTTGGGTTTGGTCAATCCGTTCGCGAGATATGGGAGTTTGAAGCCAAGAAATGGTTGAGAAGACAAAAAATTTATCGCAATTCTGCTGCTCCAAACGCTTAACCAGAATGCCCTAGGGAAAAAATACACATACCGTTGTAATCGGGCGAGTTTCTACTTTCAGATGCAATAGGAATTTTTGGGTTAGGTCAATCCATTCGCCAGATATGGGAGTTTGAAGCCAAGAAATGGTTGAGAAGGCAAAAAATTTTTCGCAATTCTGCTGCTCCAAACGCTTAACCAGAATGGCCTAGGGAAAAAATACACATACCGTTGTAATCTGGCGAGTTTCTACTTTGAGATGCAATAGGAATTTTTGGGTAAGGTCAATCCGTTCGCGAGATATGGGAGTTTGAAGCCAAGAAATGGTTGAGAGGGCAAAAAATTTTTCGCATTTCTGCTGCTCCAAACGCTTAACCAGAATGGCCTAGGGAAAAAATACGCATACCGTTGTAATCGGGCGAGTTTCTACTTTCAGACGGAGCAGGAATTTTTGGGTTTGGTCAATCCGTTCGCGAGATATGGGAGTTTGAAGCCAAGAAATGGTAGAAAGGCAAAAAAATTTTCACAATTCTGCTGCTCCAACCGCTTAACCCGAATGGCCTAGGGAAAAAATACACATACCGTTGTAATCGGGCGAGTTTCTACTTTCAGACGCAACCGGAATTTTTGGGTTAGGTCAATCCGTTCGCGAGGTATGGTAGTTTGAAGCCAAGAAATGGTTGAGAAGGCAAAAAATTTTTCGCAATTCTGCTGCTCCAAACGCTTAACCAGAATGGCCTAGGGAAAAAATACGCATACCGTTGTAATCGGGCGAGTTTCTACTTTCAGACGCAACTGGAATTTTTGGGTTAGGTCAATCCGTTCGCGAGATATGGGAGTTTGAAGCCAAGAAATGGTTGAGAAGGCAAAAAATTTATCGCAATTCTGCTGCTCCAAACGCTTAACCAGAATGGCCTAGGGAAAAAATACACATACCGTTGTAATCGGGCGAGTTTCTACTTTCAGACGCAACTGGAATTTTTGGGTTAGGTCAATCCGTTCGCGAGATATGGGAGTTTGAAGCCAAGAAATGGTTGAGAAGGCAAAAAATTTATCGCAATTCTGCTGCTCCAAACGCTTAACCAGAATGCCCTAGGGAAAAAATACACATACCGTTGTAATCGGGCGAGTTTCTACTTTCAGATGCAATAGGAATTTTTGGGTTAGGTCAATCCGTTCGCCAGATATGGGAGTTTGAAGCCAAGAAATGGTTGAGAAGGCAAAAAATTTTTCGCAATTCTGCTGCTCCAAACGCTTAACCAGAATGGCCTAGGGAAAAAATACACATACCGTTGTAATCTGGCGAGTTTCTACTTTGAGATGCAATAGGAATTTTTGGGTAAGGTCAATCCGTTCGCGAGATATGGGAGTTTGAAGCCAAGAAATGGTTGAGAGGGCAAAAAATTTTTCGCATTTCTGCTGCTCCAAACGCTTAACCAGAATGGCCTAGGGAAAAAATACACATACCTTTGTAATCGTGCGAGTTTCTACTTTCAGATGCAATAGGAATTTTTGGATTAGGTCAATCCGTTCGCGAGATATGGGAGTTTGAAGCCAAGAAATGGTTGAGAAGGCAAAAAATTTTTCGCAATTCTGCTGCTCCAAATGCTTAACCCGAATGGCCTAGGGAAAAAATACACATACCGTTGTAATCGGGCGAGTTTCTACTTTCAGACGCAACTGGAATTTTTGGGTTAGGTCAATCCGTTCGCGAGATATGGGAGTTTGAAGCCAAGAAATGGTTTAGAAGGCAAAAAATGTTTCGCAATTCTGCTGCTCCATACGCTTAACCAGATTTGCCTAGGGAAAAAATACACATACCATTGTAATCGGGCGAGTTTCTACTTTCAAATGTAATAGGAATTTTTGAGTTAGGTCAATCCGTTCGCGAGATATGAGAGTTTGAAGCTAAGAAATGGTTGAGAAGACAACAAATTTTTCGCAAATCTGCTGCTCCAAACGCTTAACCAGAGTGCCCTAGGGAAAAAATACACATACCGTTGTAATCGGGCGAGTTTCTACTTTAAGATGCAATAGGAACTTTTGGGATAGGTCAATCCGTTCGCGAGGTATGGGAGTTTGAAGCCAGGAAATGGTTGAGAAGGCAAAAAATTTTTCGCATTTCTGCTGCTCCAAACGCTTAACCAGAATGGCCTAGGGAAAAAATACACATACCGTTGTAATCTGGCGAGTTTCTACTTTCAGATGCAATAGGAATTTTTGGGTAAGGTCAATCCGTTCGCGAGATATGGGAGTTTGAAGCCAAGAAATGGTTGAGAAGGCAAAAAATTTTTCGCATTTCTGCTGCTCCAAACGCTTAACCAGAATGGCCTAGGGAAAAAATACGCATACCGTTGTAATCGGGCGAGTTTCTACTTTCAGACGGAGCAGGAATTTTTGGGTTTGGTCAATCCGTTCGCGAGATATGGGAGTTTGAAGCCAAGAAATGGTTGAGAAGGCAAAAAATTTATCGCAATTCTGCTGCTCCAAACGCTTAACCAGAATGCCCTAGGGAAAAAATACACATACCGTTGTAATCGGGCGAGTTTCTACTTTCAGATGCAATAGGAATTTTTGGGTTAGGTCAATCCGTTCGCCAGATATGGGAGTTTGAAGCCAAGAAATGGTTGAGAAGGCAAAAAATTTTTCGCAATTCTGCTGCTCCAAACGCTTAACCAGAATGGCCTAGGGAAAAAATACACATACCGTTGTAATCTGGCGAGTTTCTACTTTGAGATGCAATAGGAATTTTTGGGTAAGGTCAATCCGTTCGCGAGATATGGGAGTTTGAAGCCAAGAAATGGTTGAGAGGGCAAAAAATTTTTCGCATTTCTGCTGCTCCAAACGCTTAACCAGAATGGCCTAGGGAAAAAATACGCAAACCGTTGTAATCGGGCGAGTTTCTACTTTCAGACGGAGCAGGAATTTTTGGGTTTGGTCAATCCGTTCGCGAGATATGGGAGTTTGAAGCCAAGAAATGGTAGAAAGGCAAAAAAATTTTCACAATTCTGCTGCTCCAACCGCTTAACCCGAATGGCCTAGGGAAAAAATACACATACCGTTGTAATCGGGCGAGTTTCTACTTTCAGACGCAACAGGAATTTTTGGGTTAGGTCAATCCGTTCGCGAGGTATGGGAGTTTGAAGCCAAGAAATGGTTGAGAAGGCAAAAAATTTTTCGCAATTCTGCTGCTCCAAACGCTTAACCAGAATGGCCTAGGGAAAAAATACACATACCGTTGTAATCGGGCGAGTTTCTACTTTAAGATGCAATAGGAATTTTCGAGTTAGGTCAATCCGTTCGCGAGATATGGGAGTTTGAAGCCAAGAAATGGTAAAAAGGCAAAAAAATTTTCACAATTCTGCTGCTCCAACCGCTTAACCCGAATGGCCTAGGGAAAAAATACACATACCGTTGTAATCGGGCGAGTTTCTATTTTCAGACGCAACAGAAATTTTTGGGTTAGGTCAATCCGTTCGCGAGATATGGGAGTTTGAAACCAAGAAATGGTTGAGAAGGCAAAAAATTTTTCGCAATTCTGCTGCTCCGAACGCTTAACCAGAATGCCCTAGGGAAAAAATACACATACCTTTGTAATCGGGCGAGTTTCTACTTTCAGATGCAATAGGAATTTTTGGATTAGGTCAATCCGTTCGCGAGATATGGGAGTTTGAAGCCAAGAAATGGTTGAGAAGGCAAAAAATTTTTCGCAATTCTGCTGCTCCAAACGCTTAACCCGAATGGCCTAGGGAAAAAATACACATACCGTTGTAATCGGGCGAGTTTCTACTTTCAGACGCAACTGGAATTTTTGGGTTAGGTCAATCCGTTCGCGAGATATGGGAGTTTGAAGCCAAGAAATGGTTGAGAAGGCAAAAAATGTTTCGCAATTCTGCTGCTCCATACGCTTAACCAGATTTGCCTAGGGAAAAAATACACATACCATTGTAATCGGGCGAGTTTCTACTTTCAAATGTAATAGGAATTTTTGAGTTAGGTCAATCCGTTCGCGAGATATGAGAGTTTGAAGCTAAGAAATGGTTGAGAAGACAACAAATTTTTCGCAAATCTGCTGCTCCAAACGCTTAACCAGAGTGCCCTAGGGAAAAAATACACATACCGTTGTAATCGGGCGAGTTTCTACTTTAAGATGCAATAGGAATTTTTGGATAGGTCAATCCGTTCGCGAGGTATGGGAGTTTGAAGCCAAGAAATGGTAGAAAAGGCAAAAAAATTTTCACAATTTTGCTGCTCCAAACGCTTAACCAGAATGGCCTAGGGAAAAAATACGCATACCGTTGTAATCGGGCGAGTTTCTACTTTCAGACGCAACTGGAATTTTTGGGTTAGGTCAATCCGTTCGCGAGATATGGGAGTTTGAAGCCAGGAAATGATTGAGAAGGCAAAAAAATTTTCGCAATTCTGCTGCTCCAAACGCTTAACCAGAATGGCCTAGGGAAAAAATACACATACCGTTGTAATCTGGCGAGTTTCTACTTTCAGATGCAATAGGAATTTTTGGGTAAGGTCAATCCGTTCGCGAGATATGGGAGTTTGAAGCCAAGAAATGGTTGAGAAGGCAAAAAATTTTTCGCATTTCTGCTGCTCCAAACGCTTAACCAGAATGGCCTAGGGAAAAAATACGCATACCGTTGTAATCGGGCGAGTTTCTACTTTCAGACGGAGCAGGAATTTTTGGGTTTGGTCCATCCGTTCGCGAGATATGGGAGTTTGAAGCCAAGAAATGGTTGAGAAGGCAAAAAATTTATCGCAATTCTGCTGCTCCAAACGCTTAACCAGAATGCCCTAGGGAAAAAATACACATACCGTTGTAATCGGGCGAGTTTCTACTTTCAGATGCAATAGGAATTTTTGGGTTAGGTCAATCCGTTCGCCAGATATGGGAGTTTGAAGCCAAGAAATGGTTGAGAAGGCAAAAAATTTTTCGCAATTCTGCTGCTCCAAACGCTTAACCAGAATGGCCTAGGGAAAAAATACACATACCGTTGTAATCTGGCGAGTTTCTACTTTGAGATGCAATAGGAATTTTTGGGTAAGGTCAATCCGTTCGCGAGATATGGGAGTTTGAAGCCAAGAAATGGTTGAGAGGGCAAAAAATGTTTCGCATTTCTGCTGCTCCAAACGCTTAACCAGAATGGCCTAGGGAAAAAATACGCATACCGTTGTAATCGGGCGAGTTTCTACTTTCAGACGGAGCAGGAATTTTTGGGTTTGGTCAATCCGTTCGCGAGATATGGGAGTTTGAAGCCAAGAAATGGTAGAAAGGCAAAAAAATTTTCACAATTCTGCTGCTCCAAACGCTTAACCCGAATGGCCTAGGGAAAAAATACACATACCGTTGTAATCGGGCGAGTTTCTACTTTCAGACGCAACAGGAATTTTTGGGTTAGGTCAATCCGTTCGCGAGGTATGGGAGTTTGAAGCCAAGAAATGGTTGAGAAGGCAAAAAATTTTTCGCAATTCTGCTGCTCCAAACGCTTAACCAGAATGGCCTAGGGAAAAAATACGCATACCGTTGTAATCGGGCGAGTTTCTACTTTCAGACGCAACTGGAATTTTTGGGTTAGGTCAATCCGTTCGCGAGATATGGGAGTTTGAAGCCAAGAAATGGTTGAGAAGGCAAAAAAGTTATCGCAATTCTGCTGCTCCAAACGCTTAACCAGAATGGCCTAGGGAAAAAATACACATACCGTTGTAATCGGGCGAGTTTCTACTTTCAGACGCAACTGGAATTTTTGGGTTAGGTCAATCCGTTCGCGAGATATGGGAGTTTGAAGCCAAGAAATGGTTGAGAAGGCAAAAAATGTTTCGCAATTCTGCTGCTCCATACGCTTAACCAGATTTGCCTAGGGAAAAAATACACATACCATTGTAATCGGGCGAGTTTCTACTTTCAAATGTAATAGGAATTTTTGAGTTAGGTCAATCCGTTCGCGAGATATGAGAGTTTGAAGCTAAGAAATGGTTGAGAAGACAACAAATTTTTCGCAAATCTGCTGCTCCAAACGCTTAACCAGAGTGCCCTAGGGAAAAAATACACATACCGTTGTAATCGGGCGAGTTTCTACTTTAAGATGCAATAGGAACTTTTGGGATAGGTCAATCCGTTCGCGAGGTATGGGAGTTTGAAGCCAAGAAATGGTAGAAAAGGCAAAAAAATTTTCACAATTCTGCTGCTCCAAACGCTTAACCAGAATGGCCTAGGGAAAAAATACACATACCGTTGTAATCGGGCGAGTTTCTACTTTCAGACGCAACTGGAATTTTTGGGTTAGGTCAATCCGTTCGCGAGATATGGGAGTTTGAAGCCAGGAAATGATTGAGAAGGCAAAAAAATTTTCGCAATTCTGCTGCTCCAAACGCTTAACCAGAATGGCCTAGGGAAAAAATACACATACCGTTGTAATCTGGCGAGTTTCTACTTTCAGATGCAATAGGAATTTTTGGGTAAGGTCAATCCGTTCGCGAGATATGGGAGTTTGAAGCCAAGAAATGGTTGAGAAGGCAAAAAATTTTTCGCACTTCTGCTGCTCCAAACGCTTAACCAGAATGGCCTAGGGAAAAAATACGCATACCGTTGTAATCGGGCGAGTTTCTACTTTAAGATGCAATAGGAATTTTTGGGATAGGTCAATCCGTTCGCGAGGTATGGGAGTTTGAAGCCAAGAAATGGTAGAAAAGGCAAAAAAATTTTCACAATTCTGCTGCTCCAAACGCTTAACCAGAATGGCCTAGGGAAAAAATACGCATACCGCTGTAATCGGGCGAGTTTCTACTTTCAGACGCAACTGGAATTTTTGGGTTAGGTCAATCCGTTCGCGAGATATGGGAGTTTGAAGCCAGGAAATGGTTGAGAGGGCAAAAAATTTTTCGCAATTCTGCTGCTCCAAACGCTTAACCAGAATGGCCTAGGGAAAAAATACACATACCGTTGTAATCTGGCGAGTTTCTACTTTCAGATGCAATAGGAACTTTTGGGTAAGTTCAATCCGTTCGCGAGATATGGGAGTTTGAAGCCAAGAAATGGTTGAGAAGGCAAAAAATTTTTCGCATTTCTGCTGCTCCAAACGCTTAACCAGAATGGCCTAGGGAAAAAATACGCATACCGTTGTAATCGGGCGAGTTTCTACTTTCAGACGGAGCAGGAATTTTTGGGTTTGGTCAATCCGTTCGCGAGATATGGGAGTTTGAAGCCAAGAAATTGTTGAGAAGGCAAAAAATTTATCGCAATTCTGCTGCTCCAAACGCTTAACCAGAATGCCCTAGGGAAAAAATACACATACCGTTGCAATCGGGCGAGTTTCTACTTTTAGATGCAATAGGAATTTTTGGGTCAGGTCAATCCGTTCGCCAGATATGGGAGTTTGAAGCCAAGAAATGGTTGAGAAGGCAAAAAAATTTTCGCAATTCTGCTGCTCCAAACGCTTAACCAGAATGGCCTAGGGAAAAAATACACATACCGTTGTAATCTGGCGAGTTTCTACTTTCAGATTCAATAGGAATTTTTGGGTAAGGTCAATCCGTTCGCGAGATATGGGAGTTTGAAGCCAAGAAATGGTTGAGAGGGCAAAAAATTTTTCGCATTTCTGTTGCTCCAAACGCTTAACCAGAATGGCCTAGGGAAAAAATACGCATACCGTTGTAATCGGGCGAGTTTCTACTTTCAGACGGAGCAGGAATTTTTGGGTTTGGTCAATCCGTTCGCGAGATATGGGAGTTTGAAGCCAAGAAATGGTTGAGAAGGCAAAAAATTTTTCGCAATTCTGCTGCTCCAAACGCTTAACCCGAATGGCCTAGGGAAAAAATACACATACCGTTGTAATCGGGCGAGTTTCTACTTTCAGACGCAACTGGAATTTTTGGGTTAGGTCAATCCGTTCGCGAGATATGGGAGTTTGAAGCCAAGAAATGGTTGAGAAGGCAAAAAATGTTTCGCAATTCTGCTGCTCCATACGCTTAACCAGATTTGCCTAGGGAAAAAATACACATACCATTGTAATCGGGCGAGTTTCTACTTTCAAATGTAATAGGAATTTTTGAGTTAGGTCAATCCGTTCGCGAGATATGAGAGTTTGAAGCTAAGAAATGGTTGAGAAGACAACAAATTTTTCGCAAATCTGCTGCTCCAAACGCTTAACCAGAGTGCCCTAGGGAAAAAATACACATACCGTTGTAATCGGGCGAGTTTCTACTTTAAGATGCAATAGGAATTTTTGGGATAGGTCAATCCGTTCGCGAGGTATGGGAGTTTGAAGCCAAGAAATGGTAGAAAAGGCAAAAAAATTTTCACAATTCTGCTGCTCCAAACGCTTAACCAGAATGGCCTAGGGAAAAAATACGCATACCGTTGTAATCGGGCGAGTTTCTACTTTCAGACGCAACTGGAATTTTTGGGTTAGGTCAATCCGTTCGCGAGATATGGGAGTTTGAAGCCAGGAAATGGTTGAGAGGGCAAAAAATTTTTCGCAATTCTGCTGCTCCAAACGCTTAACCAGAATGGCCTAGGGAAAAAATACACATACCGTTGTAATCTGGCGAGTTTCTACTTTCAGATGCAATAGGAATTTTTGGGTAAGGTCAATCCGTTCGCGAGATATGGGAGTTTGAAGCCAAGAAATGGTTGAGAAGGCAAAAAATTTTTCGCATTTCTGCTGCTCCAAACGCTTAACCAGAATGGCCTAGGGAAAAAATACGCATACCGTTGTAATCGGGCGAGTTTCTACTTTCAGACGGAGCAGGAATTTTTGGGTTTGGTCAATCCGTTCGCGAGATATGGGAGTTTGAAGCCAAGAAATGGTTGAGAAGGCAAAAAATTTTTCGCAATTCTGCTGCTCCAAACGCTTAACCAGAATGCCCTAGGGAAAAAATACACATACCGTTGTAATCGGGCGAGTTTCTACTTTCAGATGCAATAGGAATTTTTGGGTTAGGTCAATCCGTTCGCGAGATATGGGAGTTTGAAGCCAAGAAATGGTTGAGAAGGCAAAAAATTTTTCGCAATTCTGCTGCTCCAAACGCTTAACCAGAATGGCCTAGGGAAAAAATACACATACCGTTGTAATCGGGCGAGTTTCTACTTTCAGACGCAACTGGAATTTTTGGGTTAGGTCAATCCGTTCGCGAGATATGGGAGTTTGAAGCCAGGAAATGGTTGAGAAGGCAAAAAATTTTTCGCAATTCTGCTGCTCCATACGCTTAACCAGAATAGCCTAGGGAAAAAATACACATACCGTTGTAATCGGGCGAGTTTCTACTTTCAGACGGAGCAGGGATTTTTGGGTTTGGTCAATCCGTTCGCGAGATATGGGAGTTTGCAGCCAAGAAATGGTAGAAAGGCAAAAAAATTTTCACAATTCTGCTGCTCCAACAGCTTAGCCCGAATGGCCTAGGGAAAAAATACACAAACCGTTGTAATCGGGCGAGTTTCTACTTTCAGACGCAACAGGAATTTTTGGGTTAGGTCAATCCGTTCGCGAGGTATGGGAGTTTGAAGCCAAGAAATGGTTGAGAAGGCAAAAAATTTTTCGCAATTCTGCTGCTCCAAACGCTTAACCAGAATGGCCTAGGGAAAAAATACACATACCGTTGTAATCGGGCGAGTTTCTACTTTAAGATGCAATAGGAATTTTCGAGTTAGGTCAATCCGTTCGCGAGATATGGGAGTTTGAAGCCAAGAAATGGTAGAAAGGCAAAAAAATTTTCACAATTCTGCTGCTCCAACCGCTTAACCCGAATGGCCTAGGGAAAAAATACACATACCGTTGTAATCGGGCGAGTTTCTACTTTCAGACGCAACAGGAATTTTTGGGTTAGGTCAATCCGTTCGCGAGATATGGGAGTTTGAAGCCAAGAAATGGTTGAGAAGGCAAAAAATTTTTCGCAATTCTGCTGCTCCGAACGCTTAACCAGAATGCCCTAGGGAAAAAATACACATACCTTTGTAATCGGGCGAGTTTCTACTTTCAGATGCAATAGGAATTTTTGGATTAGGTCAATGCGTTCGCGAGATATGGGAGTTTGAAGCCAAGAAATGGTTGAGAAGGCAAAAAATTTTTCGCAATTCTGCTGCTCCAAACGCTTAACCCGAATGGCCTAGGGAAAAAATACACATACCGTTGTAATCGGGCGAGTTTCTACTTTCAGACGCAACTGGAATTTTTGGGTTAGGTCAATCCGTTCGCGAGATATGGGAGTTTGAAGCCAAGAAATGGTTGAGAAGGCAAAAAATTTTTCGCAATTCTGCTGCTTCAAACGCTTAACCAGAATGGCCTAGGGAAAAAATACACATACCGTTGTAATCTGGCGAGTTTCTACTTTCAGATGCAATAGGAATTTTTGGGTAAGGTCAATCCGTTCGCGAGATATGGGAGTTTGAAGCCAAGAAATGGTTGAGAAGGCAAAAAATTTTTCGCAAATCTGCTGCTCCAAACGCTTAACCAGAGTGCCCTAGGGAAAAAATACACATACCGTTGTAATCGGGCGAGTTTCTACTTTAAGATGCAATAGGAATTTTTGGGATAGGTCAATCCGTTCGCGAGGTATGGGAGTTTGAAGCCAAGAAATGGTAGAAAAGGCAAAAAAATTTTCACAATTCTGCTGCTCCAAACGCTTAACCAGAATGGCCTAGGGAAAAAATACGCATACCGTTGTAATCGGGCGAGTTTCTACTTTCAGACGCAACTTGAATTTTTGGGTTAGGTCAATCCGTTCGCGAGATATGGGAGTTTGAAGCCAGGAAATGGTTGAGAGGGCAAAAAATTTTTCGCAATTCTGCTGCTCCAAACGCTTAACCAGAATGGCCTAGGGAAAAAATACACATACCGTTGTAATCTGGCGAGTTTCTACTTTCAGATGCAATAGGAATTTTTGGGTAAGGTCAATCCGTTCGCGAGATATGGGAGTTTGAAGCCAAGAAATGGTTGAGAAGGCAAAAAATTTTTCGCATTTCTGCTGCTCCAAACGCTTAACCAGAATGGCCTAGGGAAAAAATACGCATACCGTTGTAATCGGGCTAGTTTCTACTTTCAGACGGAGCAGGAACTTTTGGGTTTGGTCAATCCGTTCGCGAGATATGGGAGTTTGAAGCCAAGAAATGGTTGAGAAGGCAAAAAATTTTTCGCAATTCTGCTGCTCCAAACGCTTAACCAGAATGCCCTAGGGAAAAAATACACATACCGTTGTAATCGGGCGAGTTTCTACTTTCAGATGCAATAGGAATTTTTGGGTTAGGTCAATCCGTTCGCGAGATATGGGAGTTTGAAGCCAAGAAATGGTTGAGAAGGCAAAAAATTTTTCGCAATTCTGCTGCTCCAAACGCTTAACCAGAATGGCCTAGGGAAAAAATACACATACCGTTGTAATCGGGCGAGTTTCTACTTTCAGACGCAACTGGAATTTTTGGGTTAGGTCAATCCGTTCGCGAGATATGGGAGTTTGAAGCCAGGAAATGGTTGAGAAGGCAAAAAATTTTTCGCAATTCTGCTGCTCCATACGCTTAACCAGAATAGCCTAGGGAAAAAATACACATACCGTTGTAATCGGGCGAGTTTCTACTTTCAGATGCAATAGGAATTTTTGGGTCAGGTCAATCCGTTCGCGAGATATGGGAGTTTGAAGCCAAGAAATGGTTGAGAAGGCAAAAAATTTTTCGCAATTCTGCTGCTCCAAACGCTTAACCAGAATGGCCTTGGGAAAAAATACACATACCGTTGTAATCGGGCGAGTTTCTACTTTCAGACGCAACTGGAATTTTTGGGTTAGGTCAATCCGTTCGCGAGGTATGGGACTTTGAAGCCAGGAAATGGTTGAGAAGGCAAAAAATGTTTCGCAATTCTGCTGCTCCAAACGCTTAACCAGAATGGCCTAGGGAAAAAATTCACATACCGTTGTAATCGGGCGAGTTTCTACTTTCAAATGCAATAGGAATTTTTGGGTTGGGTCAATCCGTTCGCGAGATATGAGAGTTTGAAGCTCAGAAATGGTTGAGAAGACAACAAATTTTTCATAATTCTGCTGCTCCAATCGCTTAACCAGAATGGCCTAGGGGATAAATACACGTACCGTTGTAATCGGCCGAGTTTCTACTTTCAGATGCATAAGGAATTTTTGGGTTAGGTCAATCCGTTCGCCAGATATGGGAGTTTGAAGCCAAGAAATGGTTGAGAAGGCAAAAAATTTTTCGCAATTCTGCTGCTCCAAACGCTTAACCAGAATGGCCTAGGGAAAAAATACACATACCGTTGTAATCGGGCGAGTTTCTACTTTCAGATGCAATAGGAATTTTTGGGTTAAGTCAATCCGTTCGCCAGATATGGGAGTTTGAAGCCAAGAAATGGTTGAGAAGGCAAAAAATTTTTCGCAATTCTGCTGCTCCAAACGCTTAACCAGAATGCCCTAGGGAAAAAATACACATACCGTTGTAATCGGGCGAGTTTCTACTTTCAGATGCAATAGGAATTTTTGGGTTAGGTCAATCCGTTCGCGAGATATGGGAGTTTGAAGCCAAGAAATGGTTGAGAAGGCAAAAAATTTTTCGCAATTCTGCTGCTCCAAACGCTTAACCAGAATGGCCTAGGGAAAAAATACACATACCGTTGTAATCGGGCGAGTTTCTACTTTCAGACGCAACTGGAATTTTTGGGTTAGGTCAATCCGTTCGCGAGATATGGGAGTTTGAAGCCAGGAAATGGTTGAGAAGGCAAAAAATTTTTCGCAATTCTGCTGCTCCATACGCTTAACCAGAATAGCCTAGGGAAAAAATACACATACCGTTGTAATCGGGCGAGTTTCTACTTTCAGATGCAATAGGAATTTTTGGGTCAGGTCAATCCGTTCGCGAGATATGGGAGTTTGAAGCCAGGAAATGGTTGAGAAGGCAAAAAATTTTTCGCAATTCTGCTGCTCCAAACGCTTAACCAGAATGCCCTAGGGAAAAAATACACATACCGTTGTAATCGGGCGAGTTTCTACTTTCAGATGCAATAGGAATTTTTGGGTTAGGTCAATCCGTTCGCGAGATATGGGAGTTTGAAGCCAGGAAATGGTTGAGAAGGCAAAAAATGTTTCGCAATTCTGCTGCTCCAAACGCTTAACCAGAATGGCCTAGGGAAAAAATTCACATACCGTTGTAATCGGGCGAGTTTCTACTTTCAAATGCAATAGGAATTTTTGGGTTAGGTCAATCCGTTCGCGAGATATGAGAGTTTGAAGCTAAGAAATGGTTGACAAGACAACAAATTTTTCATAATTCTGCTGCTCCAATCGCTTAACCAGAATGGCCTAGGGGATAAATACACGTACCGTTGAAATCGGGCGAGTTTCTACTTTCAGATGCATAAGGAATTTTTGGGTTAGGTCAATCCGTTCGCCAGATATGGGAGTTTGAAGCCAAGAAATGGTTGAGAAGGCAAAAAATTTTTCGCAATTCTGCTGCTCCAAACGCTTAACCAGAATGGCCTAGGGAAAAAATACACATACCGTTGTAATCGGGCGAGTTTCTACTTTCAAATGCAATAGGAATTTTTGGGTTAGGTCAATCCGTTCGCGAGATATGAGAGTTTGAAGCTAAGAAATGGTTGAGAAGACAACAAATTTTTCGCAAGTCTGCTGCTCCAAACGCTTAACCAGAATGGCCTAGGGGAAAAACACGCATACCGTTGTAATCGGGCGAGTTTCTACTTTCAGACGCAACTGGAATTTTTGGGTTAGGTCAATCCGTTCGCGAGATATGGGAGTTTGAAGCCAGGAAGTGGTTGAGAAGGCAAAAAATTTTTCGCAATTCTGCTGCTCCATACGCTTAACCAGAATGGCCTAGGGAAAAAATACACATACCGTTGTAATCGGGCGAGTTTCTACTTTCAGATGCAATAGGAATTTTTGGGTCAGGTCAATCCGTTCGCGAGATATGGGAGTTTGAAGCCAAGAAATGGTTGAGAAGGCAAAAAATTTTTCGCAATTCTGCTGCTCCAAACGCTTAACCAGATTGGCCTTGGGAAAAAATACACATACCGTTGTAATCGGGCGAGTTTCTACTTTCAGACGCAACTGGAATTTTTGGGTTAGGTCAATCCGTTCGCGAGATATGGGAGTTTGAAGCCAGGAAATGGTTGAGAAGGCAAAAAATTTTTCGCAATTCTGCTGCTCCATACGCTTAACCAGAATAGCCTAGGGAAAAAATACACATACCTTTGTAATCGGGCGAGTTTCTACTTTCAGATGCAATAGGAATTTTTGGGTCAGGTCAATCCGTTCGCGAGATATGGGAGTTTGAAGCCAAGAAATGGTTGAGAAGGCAAAAAATTTTTCGCAATTCTGCTGCTCCAAACGCTTAACCAGAATGTCCTTGGGAAAAAATACACATACCGTTGTAATCGGGCGAGTTTCTACTTTCAGACGCAACTGGAATTTTTGGGTTAGGTCAATCCGTTCGCGAGGTATGGGAGTTTGAAGCCAGGAAATGGTTGAGAAGGCAAAAAATGTTTCGCATTTCTGCTGCTCCAAACGCTTAACCAGAATGGCCTAGGGAAGAAATTCACATACCGTTGTAATCGGGCGAGTTTCTACTTTCTAATGCAATAGGAATTTTTGGGTTAGGTCAATCCGTTCGCGAGATATGAGAGTTTGAAGCTAAGAAATGGTTGACAAGACAACAAATTTTTCATAATTCTGCTGCTCCAATCGCTTAACCAGAATGGCCTAGGGGATAAATACACGTACCGTTGTAATCGGGCGAGTTTCTACTTTCAGATGCATGAGGAATTTTTGGGTTAGGTCAATCCGTTCGCCAGATATGGGAGTTTGAAGCCAAGAAATGGTTGAGAAGGCAAAAAATTTTTCGCAATTCTGCTGCTCCAAACGCTTAACCAGAATGGCCTAGAGAAAAAATACACGTACCGTTGTAATCGGGCGAGTTTCTACTTTCAAATGCAATAGGAATTTTTGGGTTAGGTCAATCCGTTCGCGAGATATGAGAGTTTGAAGCTAAGAAATGGTTGAGAAGACAACAAATTTTTCGCAAGTCTGCTGCTCCAAACGCTTAACCAGAATGGCCTAGGGGAAAAACACGCATACCGTTGTAATCGGGCGAGTTTCTACTTTCAGACGCAACTGGAATTTTTGGGTTAGGTCAATCCGTTCGCGAGATATGGGAGTTTGAAGCCAGGAAATGGTTGAGAAGGCAAAAAATTTTTCGCAATTCTGCTGCTCCATACGCTTAACCAGAATAGCCTAGGGAAAAAATACACATACCTTTGTAATCGGGCGAGTTTCTACTTTCAGATGCAATAGGAATTTTTGGGTCAGGTCAATCCGTTCGCGAGATATGGGAGTTTGAAGCCAAGAAATGGTTGAGAAGGCAAAAAATTTTTCGCAATTCTGCTGCTCCAAACGCTTAACCAGAATGTCCTTGGGAAAAAATACACATACCGTTGTAATCGGGCGAGTTTCTACTTTCAGACGCAACTGGAATTTTTGGGTTAGGTCAATCCGTTCGCGAGATATGGGAGTTTGAAGCCAGGAAATGGTTGAGAAGGAAAAAAATTTTTCGCAATTCTGCCGCTCCATACGCTTAACCAGAATAGCCTAGGGAAAAAATACACATACCTTTGTAATCGGGCGAGTTTCTACTTTCAGATGCAATAGGAATTTTTGGGTCAGGTCAATCCGTTCGCGAGATATGGGAGTTTGAAGCCAAGAAATGGTTGAGAAGGCAAAAAATTTTTCGCAATTCTGCTGCTCCAAACGCTTAACCAGAATGGCCTTGGGAAAAAATACACATACCGTTGTAATCGGGCGAGTTTCTACTTTCAGACGCAACTGGAATTTTTGGGTTAGGTCAATCCGTTCGCGAGGTATGGGAGTTTGAAGCCAGGAAATGGTTGAGAAGGCAAAAAATGTTTCGCAATTCTGCTGCTCCAAACGCTTAACCAGAATGGCCTAGGGAAAAAATTCACATACCGTTGTAATCGGGCGAGTTTCTACTTTCAAATGCAATAGGAATTTTTGGGTTAGGTCAATCCGTTCGCGAGATATGAGAGTTTGAAGCTAAGAAATGGTTGACAAGACAACAAATTTTTCATAATTCTGCTGCTCCAATCGCTTAACCAGAATGGCCTAGGGGATAAATACACGTACCGTTGTAATCGGGCGAGTTTCTACTTTCAAATGCAATAGGAATTTTTGGGTTAGGACAATCCGTTCGCGAGATATGAGAGTTTGAAGCTAAGAAATGGTTGACAAGACAACAAATTTTTCATAATTCTGCTGCTCCAATCGCTTAACCAGAATGGCCTAGGGGAAAAATACACGTACCGTTGTAATCGGGCGAGTTTTCACTTTCAGATGCATAAGGAATTTTTGGGTTAGGTCAATCCGTTCGCCAGATATGGGAGTTTGAAGCCAAGAAATGGTTGAGAAGGCAAAAAATTTTTCGCAACTCTGCTGCTCCAAACGCTTAACCAGAATGGCCTAGGGAAAAAATACACATACCGTTGTAATCGGGCGAGTTTCTACTTTCAGACGCAACTGGAATTTTTGGGTTAGGTCAATCCGTTCGCGAGGTATGGGAGTTTGAAGCCAGGAAATGGTTGAGAAGGCAAAAAATGTTTCGCAATTCTGCTGCTCCAAACGCTTAACCAGAATGGCCTAGGGAAAAAATTCACATACCGTTGTAATCGGGCGAGTTTCTACTTTCAAATGCAATAGGAATTTTTGGGTTAGGTCAATCCGTTCGCGAGATATGAGAGTTTGAAGCTAAGAAATGGTTGACAAGACAACAAATTTTTCATAATTCTGCTGCTCCAATCGCTTAACCAGAATGGCCTAGGGGAAAAATACACGTACCGTTGTAATCGGGCGAGTTTTCACTTTCAGATGCATAAGGAATTTTTGGGTTAGGTCAATCCGTTCGCCAGATATGGGAGTTTGAAGCCAAGAAATGGTTGAGAAGGCAAAAAATTTTTCGCAATTCTGCTGCTCCAAACGCTTAACCAGAATGGCCTAGGGAAAAAATACACATACCGTTGTAATCGGGCGAGTTTCTACTTTCAAATGCAATAGGAATTTTTGGGTTAGGTCAATCCGTTCGCGAGATATGAGAGTTTGAAGCTAAGAAATGGTTGAGAAGACAACAAATTTTTCGCAAGTCTGCTGCTCCAAACGCTTAATCAGAATGGCCTAGGGGAAAAACACGCATACCGTTGTAATCGGGCGAGTTTCTACTTTCAAATGCAATAGGAATTTTTGGGTTAGGTCAATCCGTTCGCGAGATATGAGAGTTTGAAGCTAAGAAATGGTTGAGAAGACAACAAATTTTTCGCAAGTCTGCTGCTCCAAACGCTTAACCAGAATGGCCTAGGGGAAAAACACGCATACCGTTGTAATCGGGCGAGCTTCTACTTTCAGACGCAACTGGAATTTTTGGGTTAGGTCAATCCGTTCGCGAGATATGGGAGTTTGAAGCCAGGAAATGGTTGAGAAGGCAAAAAATTTTTCGCAATTCTGCTGCTCCATACGCTTAACCAGAATAGCCTAGGGAAAAAATACACATACCGTTGTAATCGGGCGAGTTTCTACTTTCAGATGCAATAGGAATTTTTGGGTCAGGTCAATCCGTTCGCGAGATATGGGAGTTTGAAGCCAAGAAATGGTTGAGAAGGCAAAAAATTTTTCGCAACTCTGCTGCTCCAAACGCTTAACCAGAATGGCCTAGGGAAAAAATACACATACCATTGTAATCGGGCGAGTTTCTACTTTCAGACGCAACTGGAGTTTTTGGGTTAGGTCAATCCGTTCGCGAGGTTTGGGAGTTTGAAGCCAGGAAATGGTTGAGAAGGCAAAAAATGTTTCGCAATTCTGCTGCTCCAAACGCTTAACCAGAATGGCCTAGGGAAAAAATTCACATACCGTTGTAATCGGGCGAGTTTCTACTTTCAAATGCAATAGGAATTTTTGGGTTAGGTCAATCCGTTCGCGAGATATGACAGTTTGAAGCTAAGAAATGGTTGACAAGACAACAAATTTTTCATAATTCTGCTGCTCCAATCGCTTAACCAGAATGGCCTAGGGGAAAAATACACGTACCGTTGTAATCGGGCGAGTTTTCACTTTCAGATGCATAAGGAATTTTTGGGTTAGGTCAATCCGTTCGCCAGATATGGGAGTTTGAAGCCAAGAAATGGTTGAGAAGGCAAAAAATTTTTCGCAATTCTGCTGCTCCAAACGCTTAACCAGAATGGCCTAGGGAAAAAATACACATACCGTTGTAATTGGGCGAGTTTCTACTTTCAAGTGCAATAGGAATTTTTGAGTTAGGTCAATCCGTTCGCGAGATATGAGAGCTTGAAGCTAAGAAATGGTTGAGAAGACATCAAATTTTTCGCAATTCTGCTGCTCCATACGCTTAACCAGAATAGCCTAGGGAAAAAATACACATACCGTTGTAATCGGGCGAGTTTCTACTTTCAGATGCAATAGGAATTTTTGGGTCAGGTCAATCCGTTCGCGAGATATGGGAGTTTGAAGCCAAGAAATGGTTGAGAAGGCAAAAAATTTTTCGCAACTCTGCTGCTCCAAACGCTTAACCAGAATGGCCTAGGGAAAAAATACACATACCGTTGTAATCGGGCGAGTTTCTACTTTCAGACGCAACTGGAATTTTTGGGTTAGGTCAATCCGATCGCGAGGTATGGGAGTTTGAAGCCAGGAAATGGTTGAGAAGGCAAAAAATGTTTCGCAATTCTGCTGCTCCAAACGCTTAACCAGAATGGCCTAGGGAAAAAATTCACATACCGTTGTAATCGGGCGAGTTTCTACTTTCAAATGCAATAGGAATTTTTGGGTTAGGTCAATCCGTTCGCGAGATATGAGAGTTTGAAGCTAAGAGATGGTTGACAAGACAACAAATTTTTCATAATTCTGCTGCTCCAATCCCTTAACCAGAATGGCCTAGGGGATAAATACACGTACCGTTGTAATCGGGCGAGTTTCTACTTTCAAATGCAATAGGAATTTTTGGGTTAGGTCAATCCGTTCGCGAGATATGAGAGTTTGAAGCTAAGAAATGGTTGACAAGACAACAAATTTTTCATAATTCTGCTGCTCCAATCGCTTAACCAGAATGGCCTAGGGGAAAAATACACGTACCGTTGTAATCGGGCGAGTTTTCACTTTCAGATGCATAAGGAATTTTTGGGTTAGGTCAATCCGTTCGCCAGATATGGGAGTTTGAAGCCAAGAAATGGTTGAGAAGGCAAAAAATTTTTCGCAATTCTGCTGCTCCAAACGCTTAACCAGAATGGCCTAGGGAAAAAATACACATACCGTTGTAATCGGGCGAGTTTCTACTTTCAAGTGCAATAGGAATTTTTGAGTTAGGTCAATCCGTTCGCGAGATATGAGAGTTTGAAGCTAAGAAATGGTTGAGAAGACAACAAATTTTTCGCAATTCTGCTGCTCCATACGCTTAACCAGAATAGCCTAGGGAAAAAATACACATACCGTTGTAATCGGGCGAGTTTCTACTTTCAGATGCAATAGGAATTTTTGGGTCAGGTCAATCCGTTCGCGAGATATGGGAGTTTGAAGCCAGGAAATGGTTGAGAAGGCAAAAAATTTTTCGCAATTCTGCTGCTCCATACGCTTAACCAGAATGGCCTAGGGAAAAAATACACATACCGTTGTAATCTGGCGAGTTTCTTCTTTCAGATGCAATAGGAATTTTTGGGTAAGGTCAATCCGTTCGCGAGATATGGGAGTTTGAAGCCAAGAAATGGTTGAGAAGGCAAAAAATTTTTCGCATTTCTGCTGCTCCAAACGCTTAACCAGAATGGCCTAGGGAAAAAATACGCATACCGTTGTAATCGGGCGAGTTTCTACTTTCAGACGGAGCAGGAATTTTTGGGTTAGGTCAATCCGTTCGCGAGATATGGGAGTTTGAAGCCAGGAAATGGTTGAGAAGGCAAAAAATTTTTCGCAATTCTGCTGCTCCATACGCTTAACCAGAATGGCCTAAGGAAAAAATACACATACCGTTGTAATCTGGCGAGTTTCTACTTTCAGATGCAATAGGAATTTTTGGGTAAGGTCAATCCGTTCGCGAGATATGGGAGTTTGAAGCCAAGAAATGGTTGAGAAGGCAAAAAATTTTTCGCATTTCTGCTGCTCCAAACGCTTAACCAGAATGGCCTAGGGAAAAAATACACATACCGTTGTAATCGGGCGAGTTTCTACTTTCAGACGCAACTGGAATTTTTGGGTTAGGTCAATTCGTTCGCGAGATATGGGAGTTTGAAGCCAGGAAATGGTTGAGAAGGCAAAAAATTTTTCGCAATTCTGCTGCTCCATACGCTTAACCAGAATGGCCTAGGGAATAAATACACATACCGTTGTAATCGGGCGAGTTTCTACTTTCAAATGCAATAGGAATTTTTGGGTTAGGTCAATCCGTTCGCGAGATATGAGAGTTTGAAGCTAAGAAATGGTTGAGAAGACAACAAATTTTTCGCAAATCTGCTGCTCCAAACGCTTAACCAGAATGGCCTAGGGAAAAAATACGCATACCGTTGTAATAGGGCGAGTTTCTGCTTTCAGACGCAACAGGAATTTTTGGGTTAGGTCAATCCGTTCGCGAGATATGGGACATTGAAGCTAAGAAATGTTTGACAAGACAACAAATTTTTCATAATTCTGCTGCTTCAATCGCTTAACCAGAATGGCCTAGGGGAAAAATACACGTACCGTTGTAATCGGGCGAGTTTCTACTTTCAGATGCATAAGGAATTTTTGGGTTAGGTCAATTCGTTCGCCAGATATGGGAGTTTGAAGCCAAGAAATGGTTGAGAAGGCAAAAAATTTATCGCAATTCTGCTGCTCCAAACGCTTAACCAGAATGCCCTAGGGAAAAAATACACATACCGTTGTAATCGGGCGAGTTTCTACTTTCAAATGCAATAGGAATTTTTGGGTTAGGTCAATCCGTTCGCGAGATATGAGAGTTTGAAGCTAAGAAATGGTTGAGAAGACAACAAATTTTTCGCAAGTCTGCTGCTCCAACGCTTAACCAGAATGGCCTAGGGGAAAAACACGCATACCGTTGTAATCGGGCGAGTTTCTACTTACAGACGCAACTGGAATTTTTGGGTTAGGTCAATCCGTTCGCGAGATATGGGAGTTTGAAGCCAGGAAATGGTTGAGAAGGCAAAAAATTTTTCGCAATTCTGCTGCTCCATACGCTTATCCAGAATGGCCTAAGGAAAAAATACACATACCGTTGTAATCTGGCGAGTTTCTACTTTCAGATGCAATAGGAATTTTTGGGTAAGGTCAATCCGTTCGCGAGATATGGGAGTTTGAAGCCAAGAAATGGTTGAGAAGGCAAAAAATTTTTCGCATTTCTGCTGCTCCAAACGCTTAACCAGAATGGCCTAGGGAAAAAATACACATACCGTTGTAATCGGGCGTGTTTCTACTTTCAGACGCAACTGGAATTTTTGGGTTAGGTCAATTCGTTCGCGAGATATGGGAGTTTGAAGCCAGGAAATGGTTGAGAAGGCAAAAAATTTTTCGCAATTCTGCTGCTCCATACGCTTAACCAGAATGGCCTAGGGAATAAATACACATACCGTTGTAATCGGGCGAGTTTCTACTTTCAAATGCAATAGGAATTTTTGGGTTAGGTCAATCCGTTCGCGAGATATGAGAGTTTGAAGCTAAGAAATGGTTGAGAAGACAACAAATTTTTCGCAAATCTGCTGCTCCAAACACTTAACCAGAATGGCCTAGGGAAAAAATACGCATACCGTTGTAATAGGGCGAGTTTCTGCTTTCAGACGCAACAGGAATTTTTGGGTTAGGTCAATCCGTTCGCGAGATATGGGACATTGAAGCTAAGAAATGTTTGACAAGACAACAAATTTTTCATAATTCTGCTGCTTCAATCGCTTAACCAGAATAGCCTAGGGGAAAAATACACGTACCGTTGTAATCGGGCGAGTTTCTACTTTCAGATGCATAAGGAATTTTTGGGTTAGGTCAATCCGTTCGCCAGATATGGGAGTTTGAAGCCAAGAAATGGTTGAGAAGGCAAAAAATTTATCGCAATTCTGCTGCTCCAAACGCTTAACCAGAATGCCCTAGGGAAAAAATACACATACCGTTGTAATCGGGCGAGTTTCTACTTTCAGATGCAATAGGAATTTTTGGGTTAGGTCAATCCGTTCGCGAGATATGGGAGTTTGAAGCTAAGAAATGGTTGACAAGACAACAAATTTTTCATAATTCTGCTGCTCCAATCGCTTAACCAGAATGGCCTAGGGGAAAAATACACGTACCGTTGTAATCGGGCGAGTTTCTACTTTCAGATGCATAAGGAATTTTTGGGTTAGGTCAATCCGTTCGCCAGATATGGGAGTTTGAAGCCAAGAAATGGTTGAGAAGGCAAAAAATTTTTCGCAATTCTGCTGCTCCAAACGCTTAACTTGAATGGCCTAGGGAAAAAATACACATACCGTTGTAATCGGGCGAGTTTCTACTTTCAAATGCAATAGGAATTTTTGGGTTAGGTCAATCCGTTCGCGAGGTATGGGAGTTTGAAGCCAGGAAATGGTTGAGAAGGCAAAAATGTTTCGCAATTCTGCTGCTCCAAACGCTTAACCAGAATGGCCTAGGGAAAAAATACACATACCGTTGCAATCGGGCGAGTTTCTACTTTCAAATGCATAAGGAATTTTTGGGTTAGGTCAATCCGTTCGCCAGATATGGGAGTTTGAAGCCAAGAAGTGGTTGAGAAGGCAAAAAATTTTTCGCAATTCTGCTGCTCCAAACGCTTAACCAGAATGGCCTAGGGAAAAAATACACATACCGTTGTAATCGGGCGAGTTTCTACTTTCAAATGCAATAGGAATTTTTGGGTTAGGTCAATCCGTTCACGAGATATGAGAGTTTGAAGCTAAGAAATGGTTGAGAAGACAACAAATTTTTCGCAAGTCTGCTGCTCCAAACGCTTAACCAGAATGGCCTAGGGGAAAAACACGCATACCGTTGTAATCGGGCGAGTTTCTACTTTCAGATGCAATAGGAATTTTTGGGTTAGGTCAATCCGTTCGCGAGATATGGGAGTTTGAAGCCAAGAAATGGTTGACAAGGCAAAAAATTTTTCGCAATTCTGCTGCTCCAAACGCTTAACCAGAATGGCCTAGGGAAAAAATACGCATACCGTTGTAATCGGGCGAGTTTCTACTTTCAGACGGAGCAGGAATTTTTGGGTTTGGTCAATCCGTTCGCGAGATATGAGAGTTTGAAGCTAAGAAATGGTTGAGAAGACAACAAATTTTTCATAATTCTGCTGCTCCAATCGCTTAACCAGAATGGCCTAGGGGAAAAATACACGTACCGTTGTAATCGGGCGAGTTTCTACTTTCAGATGCATAAGGAATTTTTGGGTTAGGTCAATCCGTTCGCCAGATATGGGAGTTTGAAGCCAAGAAATGGTTGAGAAGGCAAAAAATTTTTCGCAATTCTGCTGCTCCAAACGCTTAACCAGAATGGCCTAGGGAAAAAATACACATACCGTTGTAATCGGGCGAGTTTCTACTTTCAAGTGCAATAGGAATTTTTGAGTTAGGTCAATCCGTTCGCGAGATATGAGAGTTTGAAGCTAAGAAATGGTTGAGAAGACAACAAATTTTTCGCAATTCTGCTGCTCCATACGCTTAACCAGAATAGCCTAGGGAAAAAATACACATACCGTTGTAATCGGGCGAGTTTCTACTTTCAGATGCAATAGGAATTTTTGGGTCAGGTCAATCCGTTCGCGAGATATGGGAGTTTGAAGCCAGGAAATGGTTGAGAAGGCAAAAAATTTTTCGCAATTCTGCTGCTCCATACGCTTAACCAGAATGGCCTAGGGAAAAAATACACATACCGTTGTAATCTGGCGAGTTTCTTCTTTCAGATGCAATAGGAATTTTTGGGTAAGGTCAATCCGTTCGCGAGATATGGGAGTTTGAAGCCAAGAAATGGTTGAGAAGGCAAAAAATTTTTCGCATTTCTGCTGCTCCAAACGCTTAACCAGAATGGCCTAGGGAAAAAATACGCATACCGTTGTAATCGGGCGAGTTTCTACTTTCAGACGGAGCAGGAATTTTTGGGTTAGGTCAATCCGTTCGCGAGATATGGGAGTTTGAAGCCAGGAAATGGTTGAGAAGGCAAAAAATTTTTCGCAATTCTGCTGCTCCATACGCTTAACCAGAATGGCCTAAGGAAAAAATACACATACCGTTGTAATCTGGCGAGTTTCTACTTTCAGATGCAATAGGAATTTTTGGGTAAGGTCAATCCGTTCGCGAGATATGGGAGTTTGAAGCCAAGAAATGGTTGAGAAGGCAAAAAATTTTTCGCATTTCTGCTGCTCCAAACGCTTAACCAGAATGGCCTAGGGAAAAAATACACATACCGTTGTAATCGGGCGAGTTTCTACTTTCAGACGCAACTGGAATTTTTGGGTTAGGTCAATTCGTTCGCGAGATATGGGAGTTTGAAGCCAGGAAATGGTTGAGAAGGCAAAAAATTTTTCGCAATTCTGCTGCTCCATACGCTTAACCAGAATGGCCTAGGGAATAAATACACATACCGTTGTAATCGGGCGAGTTTCTACTTTCAAATGCAATAGGAATTTTTGGGTTAGGTCAATCCGTTCGCGAGATATGAGAGTTTGAAGCTAAGAAATGGTTGAGAAGACAACAAATTTTTCGCAAATCTGCTGCTCCAAACGCTTAACCAGAATGGCCTAGGGAAAAAATACGCATACCGTTGTAATAGGGCGAGTTTCTGCTTTCAGACGCAACAGGAATTTTTGGGTTAGGTCAATCCGTTCGCGAGATATGGGACATTGAAGCTAAGAAATGTTTGACAAGACAACAAATTTTTCATAATTCTGCTGCTTCAATCGCTTAACCAGAATGGCCTAGGGGAAAAATACACGTACCGTTGTAATCGGGCGAGTTTCTACTTTCAGATGCATAAGGAATTTTTGGGTTAGGTCAATTCGTTCGCCAGATATGGGAGTTTGAAGCCAAGAAATGGTTGAGAAGGCAAAAAATTTATCGCAATTCTGCTGCTCCAAACGCTTAACCAGAATGCCCTAGGGAAAAAATACACATACCGTTGTAATCGGGCGAGTTTCTACTTTCAGACGCAACTGGAATTTTTGGGTTAGGTCAATCCGATCGCGAGGTATGGGAGTTTGAAGCCAGGAAATGGTTGAGAAGGCAAAAAATGTTTCGCAATTCTGCTGCTCCAAACGCTTAACCAGAATGGCCTAGGGAAAAAATTCACATACCGTTGTAATCGGGCGAGTTTCTACTTTCAAATGCAATAGGAATTTTTGGGTTAGGTCAATCCGTTCGCGAGATATGAGAGTTTGAAGCTAAGAAATGGTTGACAAGACAACAAATTTTTCATAATTCTGCTGCTCCAATCGCTTAACCAGAATGGCCTAGGGGAAAAATACACGTACCGTTGTAATCGGGCGAGTTTTCACTTTCAGATGCATAAGGAATTTTTGGGTTAGGTCAATCCGTTCGCCAGATATGGGAGTTTGAAGCCAAGAAATGGTTGAGAAGGCAAAAAATTTTTCGCAATTCTGCTGCTCCAAACACTTAACCAGAATGGCCTAGGGAAAAAATACACATACCGTTGTAATCGGGCGAGTTTCTACTTTCAAATGCAATAGGAATTTTTGGGTTAGGTCAATCCGTTCGCGAGATATGAGAGTTTGAAGCTAAGAAATGGTTGAGAAGACAACAAATTTTTCGCAAGTCTGCTGCTCCAACGCTTAACCAGAATGGCCTAGGGGAAAAACACGCATACCGTTGTAATCGGGCGAGTTTCTACTTACAGACGCAACTGGAATTTTTGGGTTAGGTCAATCCGTTCGCGAGATATGGGAGTTTGAAGCCAGGAAATGGTTGAGAAGGCAAAAAATTTTTCGCAATTCTGCTGCTCCATACGCTTATCCAGAATGGCCTAAGGAAAAAATACACATACCGTTGTAATCTGGCGAGTTTCTACTTTCAGATGCAATAGGAATTTTTGGGTAAGGTCAATCCGTTCGCGAGATATGGGAGTTTGAAGCCAAGAAATGGTTGAGAAGGCAAAAAATTTTTCGCATTTCTGCTGCTCCAAACGCTTAACCAGAATGGCCTAGGGAAAAAATACACATACCGTTGTAATCGGGCGAGTTTCTACTTTCAGACGCAACTGGAATTTTTGGGTTAGGTCAATTCGTTCGCGAGATATGGGAGTTTGAAGCCAGGAAATGGTTGAGAAGGCAAAAAATTTTTCGCAATTCTGCTGCTCCATACGCTTAACCAGAATGGCCTAGGGAATAAATACACATACCGTTGTAATCGGGCGAGTTTCTACTTTCAAATGCAATAGGAATTTTTGGGTTAGGTCAATCCGTTCGCGAGATATGAGAGTTTGAAGCTAAGAAATGGTTGAGAAGACAACAAATTTTTCGCAAATCTGCTGCTCCAAACACTTAACCAGAATGGCCTAGGGAAAAAATACGCATACCGTTGTAATAGGGCGAGTTTCTGCTTTCAGACGCAACAGGAATTTTTGGGTTAGGTCAATCCGTTCGCGAGATATGGGACATTGAAGCTAAGAAATGTTTGACAAGACAACAAATTTTTCATAATTCTGCTGCTTCAATCGCTTAACCAGAATGGCCTAGGGGAAAAATACACGTACCGTTGTAATCGGGCGAGTTTCTACTTTCAGATGCATAAGGAATTTTTGGGTTAGGTCAATCCGTTCGCCAGATATGGGAGTTTGAAGCCAAGAAATGGTTGAGAAGGCAAAAAATTTTTCGCAATTCTGCTGCTCCAAACGCTTAACTTGAATGGCCTAGGGAAAAAATACACATACCGTTGTAATCGGGCGAGTTTCTACTTTCAAATGCAATACGAATTTTTGGGTTAGGTCAATCCGTTCGCGAGGTATGGGAGTTTGAAGCCAGGAAATGGTTGAGAAGGCAAAAATGTTTCGCAATTCTGCTGCTCCAAACGCTTAACCAGAATGGCCTAGGGAAAAAATACACATACCGTTGCAATCGGGCGAGTTTCTACTTTCAAATGCATAAGGAATTTTTGGGTTAGGTCAATCCGTTCGCCAGATATGGGAGTTTGAAGCCAAGAAATGGTTGAGAAGGCAAAAAATTTTTCGCAATTCTGCTGCTCCAAACGCTTAACCAGAATGGCCTAGGGAAAAAATACACATACCGTTGTAATCGGGCGAGTTTCTACTTTCAAATGCAATAGGAATTTTTGGGTTAGGTCAATCCGTTCACGAGATATGAGAGTTTGAAGCTAAGAAATGGTTGAGAAGACAACAAATTTTTCGCAAGTCTGCTGCTCCAAACGCTTAACCAGAATGGCCTAGGGGAAAAACACGCATACCGTTGTAATCGGGCGAGTTTCTACTTTCAGATGCAATAGGAATTTTTGGGTTAGGTCAATCCGTTCGCGAGATATGGGAGTTTGAAGGCAAGAAATGGCTGACAAGGCAAAAAATTTTTCGCAATTCTGCTGCTCCAAACGCTTAACCAGAATGGCCTAGGGAAAAAATACGCATACCGTTGTAATCGGGCGAGTTTCTACTTTCAGACGGAGCAGGAATTTTTGGGTTTGGTCAATCCGTTCGCGAGATATGAGAGTTTGAAGCTAAGAAATGGTTGAGAAGACAACAAATTTTTCATAATTCTGCTGCTCCAAACGCTTAACCAGAATGGCCTAGGGAAAAAATACACATACCGTTGTAATCGGGCGAGTTTCTACTTTCAAATGCAATAGGAATTTTTGGGTTAGGTCAATCCGTTCGCGAGATATGAGAGTTTGAAGCTAAGAAATGGTTGAGAAGACAACAAATTTTTCGCAAATCTGCTGCTCCAAACGGTTAACCAGAATGGCCTAGGGGAAAAAACACGCATACCGTTGTAATCGGGCGAGTTTCTACTTTCAGATGCAATAGGAATTTTTGGGTTAGGTCAATCCGTACGCGAGATATGGGAGTTTGAAGCCAAGAAATGGTTGACAAGGCAAAAAATTTTTCGCAACTCTGCTGCTCCAAACGCTTAACCAGAATGGCCTAGGGAAAAAATACACATACCGTTGTAATCGGGCGAGTTTCTACTTTCAAATGCAATAGGAATTTTTGGGTTAGGTCAATCCGTTCGCGAGATATGAGAGTTTGAAGCTAAGAAATGGTTGAGAAGACAACAAATTTTTCGCAAGTCTGCTGCTCCAAACGCTTAACCAGAATGGCCTAGGGGAAAAACACGCATACCGTTGTAATCGGGCGAGTTTCTACTTTCAGATGCAATAGGAATTTTTGGGTTAGGTCAATCCGTTCGCGAGATATGGGAGTTTGAAGCCAAGAAATGGTTGACAAGGCAAAAAATTTTTCGCAATTCTGCTGCTCCAAACGCTTAACCAGAATGGCCTAGGGAAAAAATACGCATACCGTTGTAATCGGGCGAGTTTCTACTTTCAGACGGAGCAGGAATTTTTGGGTTAGGTCAATCTGTACGCGAGATATGGGAGTTTGAAGCCAAGAAATGGTTGACAAGGCAAAAAATTTTTCGCAAGTCTGCTGCTCCAAACGCTTAACCAGAATGGCCTAGGGGAAAAACACGCATACCGTTGTAATCGGGCGAGTTTCTACTTTCAGATGCAATAGGAATTTTTGGGTTAGGTCAATCCGTACGCGAGATATGGGAGTTTGAAGCCAAGAAATGGTTGACAAGGCAAAAAATTTTTCGCAACTCTGCTGCTCCAAACGCTTAACCAGAATGGCCTAGGGAAAAAATACACATACCGTTGTAATCGGGCGAGTTTCTACTTTCAAATGCAATAGGAATTTTTGGGTTAGGTCAATCCGTTCGCGAGATATGAGAGTTTGAAGCTAAGAAATGGTTGAGAAGACAACAAATTTTTCGCAAGTCTGCTGCTCCAAACGCTTAACCAGAATGGCCTAGGGGAAAAACACGCATACCGTTGTAATCGGGCGAGTTTCTACTTTCAGATGCAATAGGAATTTTTGGGTTAGGTCAATCCGTTCGCGAGATATGGGAGTTTGAAGCCAAGAAATGGTTGACAAGGCAAAAAATTTTTCGCAATTCTGCTGCTCCAAACGCTTAACCAGAATGGCCTAGGGAAAAAATACGCATACCGTTGTAATCGGGCGAGTTTCTACTTTCAGACGGAGCAGGAATTTTTGGGTTTGGTCAATCCGTTCGCGAGATATGAGAGTTTGAAGCTAAGAAATGGTTGAGAAGACAACAAATTTTTCATAATTCTGCTGCTCCAATCGCTTAACCAGAATGGCCTAGGGGAAAAATACACGTACCGTTGTAATCGGGCGAGTTTCTACTTTTAGATGCATGAGGAATTTTTGGGTTAGGTCAATCCGTACGCGAGATATGGGAGTTTGAAGCCATGAAATGGTTGACAAGGCAAAAAATTTTTCGCAACTCTGCTGCTCCAAACGCTTAACCAGAATGGCCTAGGGAAAAAATACACATACCGTTGTAATCGGGCGAGTTTCTACTTTCAAATGCAATAGGAATTTTTGGGTTAGGTCAATCCGTTCGCGAGATATGAGAGTTTGAAGCTAAGAAATGGTTGAGAAGACAACAAATTTTTCGCAAGTCTGCTGCTCCAAACGCTTAACCAGAATGGCCTAGGGGAAAAACACGCATACCGTTGTAATCGGGCGAGTTTCTACTTTCAGATGCAATAGGAATTTTTGGGTTAGGTCAATCCGTTCGCGAGATATGGGAGTTTGAAGCCAAGAAATGGTTGACAAGGCAAAAAATTTTTCGCAATTCTGCTGCTCCAAACGCTTAACCAGAATGGCCTAGGGAAAAAATACACATACCGTTGTAATCGGGCGAGTTTCTACTTTCAAATGCAATAGGAATTTTTGGGTTAGGTCAATCCGTTCGCGAGATATGAGAGTTTGAAGCTAAGAAATGGTTGAGAAGACAACAAATTTTTCGCAAGTCTGCTGCTCCAAACGCTTAACCAGAATGGCCTAGGGGAAAAACACGCATACCGTTGTAATCGGACGAGTTTCTACTTTCAGATGCAATAGGAATTTTTGGGTTAGGTCAATCCGTTCGCGAGATATGGGAGTTTGAAGCCAAGAAATGGTTGACAAGGCAAAAAATTTTTCGCAATTCTGCCGCTCCAAACGCTTAACCAGAATGGCCTAGGGAAAAAATACGCATACCGTTGTAATCGGGCGAGTTTCTACTTTCAGACGGAGCAGGAATTTTTGGGTTTGGTCAATCCGTTCGCGAGATATGAGAGTTTGAAGCTAGGAAATGGTTGACAAGACAACAAATTTTTCATAATTCTGCTGCTCCAATCGCTTAACCAGAATGGCATAGGGGAAAAATACACGTGCCGTTGTAATCGGGCGAGTTTCTACTTTCAGATGCAATAGGAATTTTTGGGTTAGGTCAATCCGTTCGCCAGATATGGGAGTTTGAAGCCAAGAAATGGTTGAGAAGGCAAAAAATTTTTCGCAATTCTGCTGCTCCAAACGCTTAACCAGAATGGCCTAGGGAAAAAATACACATACCGTTGTAATCGGGCGAGTTTCTACTTTCAAATGCAATAGGAATTTTTGGGTTAGGTCAATCCGTTCGCGAGATATGAGAGTTTGAAGCTAAGAAATGGTTGAGAAGGCAACAAATTTTTCGCAAATCTGCTGCTCCAAACGCTTAACCAGAATGGCCTAGGGAAAAAATACGCACACCGTTGTAATCGGGCGAGTTTCTACTTTCAGACGGAGCAGGGCTTTTTGGGTTTGGTTAATCCGTTCGCGAGATATGGGAGTTTGAAGGCAAGAAATGGTTGAGAAGGCAAAAAATTTATCGCAATTCTGCTGCTCCAAACGCTTAACCAGAATGGCCTAGGGAAAAAATACACATACCGTTGTAATCGGGCGAGTTTCTACTTTCAAATGCAATAGGAATTTTTGGGTTAGGTCAATCCGTTCGCGAGATATGAGAGTTTGAAGCTAAGAAATGGTTGAGAAGACAACAAATTTTTCGCAAATCTGCTGCTCCAAACGCTTAACCAGAATGGCCTAGGGAAAAAATACGCATACCGTTGTGATAGGGCGAGTTTCTGCTTTCAGACGCAACAGGAATTTTTGGGTTAGGTCAATCCGTTCGCGAGATATGGGACTTCGAAGCTAAGAAATGTTTGACAAGACAACAAATTTTTCATAATTCTGCTGCTCCAATCGCTTAACCAGAATGGCCTAGGGGAAAAATACACGTACCGTTGTAATCGGGCGAGTTTCTACTTTCAGATGCATAAGGAATTTTTGGGTTAGGTCAATCCGTACGCGAGATATGGGAGTTTGAAGCCAAGAAATGGTTGACAAGGCAAAAAATTTTTCGCAAGTCTGCTGCTCCAAACGCTTAACCAGAATGGCCTAGGGGAAAAACACGCATACCGTTGTAATCGGGCGAGTTTCTACTTTCAGATGCAATAGGAATTTTTGGGTTAGGTCAATCCGTACGCGAGATATGGGAGTTTGAAGCCAAGAAATGGTTGACAAGGCAAAAAATTTTTCGCAACTCTGCTGCTCCAAACGCTTAACCAGAATGGCCTAGGGAAAAAATACACATACCGTTGTAATCGGGCGAGTTTCTACTTTCAAATGCAATAGGAATTTTTGGGTTAGGTCAATCCGTTCGCGAGATATGAGAGTTTGAAGCTAAGAAATGGTTGAGAAGACAACAAATTTTTCGCAAGTCTGCTGCTCCAAACGCTTAACCAGAATGGCCTAGGGGAAAAACACGCATACCGTTGTAATCGGGCGAGTTTCTACTTTCAGATGCAATAGGAATTTTTGGGTTAGGTCAATCCGTTCGCGAGATATGGGAGTTTGAAGCCAAGAAATGGTTGACAAGGCAAAAAATTTTTCGCAATTCTGCTGCTCCAAACGCTTAACCAGAATGGCCTAGGGAAAAAATACGCATACCGTTGTAATCGGGCGAGTTTCTACTTTCAGACGGAGCAGGAATTTTTGGGTTTGGTCAATCCGTTCGCGAGATATGAGAGTTTGAAGCTAAGAAATGGTTGAGAAGACAACAAATTTTTCATAATTCTGCTGCTCCAATCGCTTAACCAGAATGGCCTAGGGGAAAAATACACGTACCGTTGTAATCGGGCGAGTTTCTACTTTCAGATGCATAAGGAATTTTTGGGTTAGGTCAATCCGTACGCGAGATATGGGAGTTTGAAGCCATGAAATGGTTGACAAGGCAAAAAATTTTTCGCAACTCTGCTGCTCCAAACGCTTAACCAGAATGGCCTAGGGAAAAAATACACATACCGTTGTAATCGGGCGAGTTTCTACTTTCAAATGCAATAGGAATTTTTGGGTTAGGTCAATCCGTTCGCGAGATATGAGAGTTTGAAGCTAAGAAATGGTTGAGAAGACAACAAATTTTTCGCAAGTCTGCTGCTCCAAACGCTTAACCAGAATGGCCTAGGGGAAAAACACGCATACCGTTGTAATCGGGCGAGTTTCTACTTTCAGATGCAATAGGAATTTTTGGGTTAGGTCAATCCGTTCGCGAGATATGGGAGTTTGAAGCCAAGAAATGGTTGACAAGGCAAAAAATTTTTCGCAATTCTGCTGCTCCAAACGCTTAACCAGAATGGCCTAGGGAAAAAATACACATACCGTTGTAATCGGGCGAGTTTCTACTTTCAAATGCAATAGGAATTTTTGGGTTAGGTCAATCCGTTCGCGAGATATGAGAGTTTGAAGCTAAGAAATGGTTGAGAAGACAACAAATTTTTCGCAAGTCTGCTGCTCCAAACGCTTAACCAGAATGGCCTAGGGGAAAAACACGCATACCGTTGTAATCGGACGAGTTTCTACTTTCAGATGCAATAGGAATTTTTGGGTTAGGTCAATCCGTTCGCGAGATATGGGAGTTTGAAGCCAAGAAATGGTTGACAAGGCAAAAAATTTTTCGCAATTCTGCTGCTCCAAACGCTTAACCAGAATGGCCTAGGGAAAAAATACGCATACCGTTGTAATCGGGCGAGTTTCTACTTTCAGACGGAGCAGGAATTTTTGGGTTTGGTCAATCCGTTCGCGAGATATGAGAGTTTGAAGCTAAGAAATGGTTGAGAAGACAACAAATTTTTCATAATTCTGCTGCTCCAATCGCTTAACCAGAATGGCCTAGGGGAAAAATACACGCACCGTTGTAATCGGGCGAGTTTCTACTTTCAGATGCATAAGGAATTTTTGGGTTAGGTCAATCCGTACGCGAGATATGGGAGTTTGAAGCCAAGAAATGGTTGACAAGGCAAAAAATTTTTCGCAACTCTGCTGCTCCAAACGCTTAACCAGAATGGCCTAGGGAAAAAATACACATACCGTTGTAATCGGGCGAGTTTCTACTTTCAAATGCATTAGGAATTTTTGGGTTAGGTCAATCCGTTCGCGAGATATGAGAGTTTGAAGCTAAGAAGTGGTTGAGAAGACAACAAATTTTTCGCAAGTCTGCTGCTCCAAACGCTTAACCAGAATGGCCTAGGGGAAAAACACGCATACCGTTGTAATCGGGCGAGTTTCTACTTTCAGATGCAATAGGAATTTTTGGGTTAGGTCAATCCGTTCGCGATATATGGGAGTTTGAAGCCAAGAAATGGTTGACAAGGCAAAAAATTTTTCGCAATTCTGCTGCTCCAAACGCTTAACCAGAATGGCCTAGGGAAAAAACACGCATACCGTTGTAATCGGGCGAGTTTCTACTTTCAGACGGAGCAGGAATTTTTGGGTTTGGTCAATCCGTTCGCGAGATATGAGAGTTTGAAGCTAGGAAATGGTTGACAAGACAACAAATTTTTCATAATTCTGCTGCTCCAATCGCTTAACCAGAATGGCATAGGGGAAAAATACACGTGCCGTTGTAATCGGGCGAGTTTCTACTTTCAGATGCATAAGGAATTTTTGGGTTAGGTCAATCCGTTCGCCAGATATGGGAGTTTGAAGCCAAGAAATGGTTGAGAAGGCAAAAAATTTTTCGCAATTCTGCTGCTCCAAACGCTTAACCAGAATGGCCTAGGGAAAAAATACACATACCGTTGTAATCGGGCGAGTTTCTACTTTCAAATGCAATAGGAATTTTTGGGTTAGGTCAATCCGTTCGCGAGATATGAGAGTTTGAAGCTAAGAAATGGTTGAGAAGACAACAAATTTTTCGCAAATCTGCTGCTCCAAACGCTTAACCAGAATGGCCTAGGGAAAAAATACGCATACCGTTGTAATAGGGCGAGTTTCTGCTTTCAGACGCAACAGGAATTTTTGGGTTAGGTCAATCCGTTCGCGAGATACGGGACTTCGAAGCTAAGAAATGTTTGACAAGACAACAAATTTTTCATAATTCTGCTGCTCCAATCGCTTAACCAGAATGGCCTAGGGGAAAAATACACGTACCGTTGTAATCGGGCGAGTTTCTACTTTCAGATGCATAAGGAATTTTTGGGTTAGGTCAATCCGTTCGCCAGATATGGGAGTTTGAAGCCAAGAAATGGTTGAGAAGGCAAAAAATTTTTCGCAAGTCTGCTGCTCCAAAAGCTTAACCAGAATGACCTAGGGGAAAAACACGCATACCGTTGTAATCGGGCGAGTTTCTACTTTCAAATGCAATAGGAATTTTTGGGTTAGGTCAATCCGTTGGCGAGATATGGGAGTTTGAAGCCAAGAAATGGTTGACAAGACAACAAATTTTTCATAATTCTGCTGCTCCAATCGCTTAACCAGACTGGCCTAGGGGAAAAATACACATACCGTTGTAATCGGGCGAGTTTCTACTTTCATATGCAATAAGAATTTTTGGGTTAGGTCAATCCGTTCGCGAGATATGAGAGTTTGAAGCTAAGAAATGGTTGACAAGACAACAAATTTTTCATAATTCTGCTGCTCCAATCGCTTAACCAGAATGGCCTAGGGGAAAAATACACGTACCGTTGTAATCGGGCGAGTTTCTACTTTCAAATGCAATAGGAATTTTTGGGTTAGGTCAATCCGTTCGCGAGATATGAGAGTTTGAAGCTATGAAATGGTTGAGAGGACAACAAATTTTTCGCAAATCTGCTGCTCCAAACGCTTAACCAGAATGGCCTAGGGGAAAACACGCATACCGTTGTAATCGGGCGAGTTTCTACATTCAGACGCAACTGGAATTTTTGGGTTAGGTCAATCCGTTCGCGAGATATGGGAGTTTGAAGCCAAGAAATGGTTGACAAGTCAAAAAATTTTTCGCAATTCTGCTGCTCCAAACGCTTAACCAGAATGGCCTAGGGATAAAATACGCATACCGTTGTAATCGGGCGAGTTTCTACTTTCAGAAGGAGCAGGAATTTTTGGGTTTGGTCAATCCGTTCGCGAGATATGGGAGTTTGAATCCAAGAAATGGTTGAGAACGCAAAAAATTTATCGCAATTCTGCTGCTCCAAACGCTTAATCAGAATGCCCTAGGGAAAAAATACACATACCGTTGTAATCGGGCGAGTTTCTACTTTCAGATGCAATAGGAATTTTTGGGTTAGGTCAATCCGTTCGCGAGATATGGGAGTTTGAAGCCAAGAAATGGTTGAGAAGGCAAAAAATTTTTCGCAATTCTGCTGCTCCAAACGCTTAACCAGAATGGCCTAGGGAAAAAATACGCATACCGTTGTAATCGGGCGAGTTTCTACTTTCAGATGCAATAGGAATTTTTGGGTTAGGTCAATCCGTTCGCGAGATATGGGAGTTTGAAGCCAAGAAATGGTAGAGAAGGCAAAAAATTTTTCGCAATTCTGCTGCTCCAAGCGCTTAACCAGAATGGCCTAGGGAAAAAATACGCACACCGTTGTAATCGGGCGAGTTTCTACTTTCAGACGGAGCAGGGCTTTTTGGGTTTGGTTAATCCGTTCGCGAGATATGGGAGTTTGAAGGCAAGAAATGGTTGAGAAGGCAAAAAATTTATCGCAATTCTGCTGCTCCAAACGCTTAACCGGAATGCCCTAGGGAAAAAATACACATACCGTTGTAATCGGGCCAGTTTCTACTTTCAGATGCAATAGGAATTTTTGGGTTAGGTCAATCCGTTCGCCAGATATGGGAGTTTGAAGCCAAGAAATGGTTGAGAAGGCAAAAAATTTTTCGCAATTCTGCTGCTCCAAACGCTTAACCAGAATGGCCTAGGGAAAAAATACACATACCGTTGTAATCGGGCGAGTTTCTACTTTCAAATGCAATAGGAATTTTTGGGTTAGGTCAATCCGTTCGCGAGATATGAGAGTTTGAAGCTAAGAAATGGTTGAGAAGACAACAAATTTTTCGCAAATCTGCTGCTCCAAACGCTTAACCAGAATGGCCTAGGGAAAAAATACGCATACCGTTGTAATAGGGCGAGTTTCTGCTTTCAGACGCAACAGGAATTTTTGGGTTAGGTCAATCCGTTCGCGAGATATGGGACTTCGAAGCTAAGAAATGTTTGACAAGACAACAAATTTTTCATAATTCTGCTGCTCCAATCGCTTAACCAGAATGGCCTAGGGGAAAAATACACGTACCGTTGTAATCGGGCGAGTTTCTACTTTCAGATGCATAAGGAATTTTTGGGTTAGGTCAATCCGTTCGCCAGATATGGGAGTTTGAAGCCAAGAAATGGTTGAGAAGGCAAAAAATTTTTCGCAATTCTGCTGCTCCAAACGCTTAACCAGAATGGCCTAGGGAAAAAATACGCATACCGTTGTAATCGGGCGAGTTTCTACTTTCAGATGCAATAGGAATTTTTGGGTTAGGTCAATCCGTTCGCGAGATATGGGAGTTTGAAGCCAAGAAATGGTAGAGAAGGCAAAAAATTTTTCGCAATTCTGCTGCTCCAAACGCTTAACCAGAATGGCCTAGGGAAAAAATACGCACACCGTTGTAATCGGGCGAGTTTCTACTTTCAGACGGAGCAGGGCTTTTTGGGTTTGGTTAATCCGTTCGCGAGATATGGGAGTTTGAAGGCAAGAAATGGTTGAGAAGGCAAAAAATTTATCGCAATTCTGCTGCTCCAAACGCTTAACCGGAATGCCCTAGGGAAAAAATACACATACCGTTGTAATCGGGCCAGTTTCTACTTTCAGATGCAATAGGAATTTTTGGGTTAGGTCAATCCGTTCGCCAGATATGGGAGTTTGAAGCCAAGAAATGGTTGAGAAGGCAAAAAATTTTTCGCAATTCTGCTGCTCCAAACGCTTAACCAGAATGGCCTAGGGAAAAAATACACATACCGTTGTAATCGGGCGAGTTTCTACTTTCAAATGCAATAGGAATTTTTGGGTTAGATCAATCCGTTCGCGAGATATGAGAGTTTGAAGCTAAGAAATGGTTGAGAAGACAACAAATTTTTCGCAAATCTGCTGCTCCAAACGCTTAACCAGAATGGCCTAGGGAAAAAATACGCATACCGTTGTAATAGGGCGAGTTTCTGCTTTCAGACGCAACAGGAATTTTTGGGTTAGGTCAATCCGTTCGCGAGATATGGGACTTCGAAGCTAAGAAATGTTTGACAAGACAACAAATTTTTCATAATTCTGCTGCTCCAATCGCTTAACCAGAATGGCCTAGGGGAAAAATACACGTACCGTTGTAATCGGGCGAGTTTCTACTTTCAGATGCATAAGGAATTTTTGGGTTAGGTCAATCCGTTCGCCAGATATGGGAGTTTGAAGCCAAGAAATGGTTGAGAAGGCAAAAAATTTTTCGCAAGTCTGCTGCTCCAAAAGCTTAACCAGAATGGCCTAGGGGAAAAACACGCATACCGTTGTAATCGGGCGAGTTTCTACTTTCAAATGCAATAGGAATTTTTGGGTTAGGTCAATCCGTTGGCGAGATATGGGAGTTTGAAGCCAAGAAATGGTTGACAAGACAACAAATTTTTCATAATTCTGCTGCTCCAATCGCTTAACCAGACTGGCCTAGGGGAAAAATACACATACCGTTGTAATCGGGCGAGTTTCTACTTTCATATGCAATAAGAATTTTTGGGTTAGGTCAATCCGTTCGCGAGATATGAGAGTTTGAAGCTAAGAAATGGTTGACAAGACAACAAATTTTTCATAATTCTGCTGCTCCAATCGCTTAACCAGAATGGCCTAGGGGAAAAATACACGTACCGTTGTAATCGGGCGAGTTTCTACTTTCAAATGCAATAGGAATTTTTGGGTTAGGTCAATCCGTTCGCGAGATATGAGAGTTTGAAGCTATGAAATGGTTGAGAGGACAACAAATTTTTCGCAATTCTGCTGCTCCAAACGCTTAACCAGAATGGCCTAGGGAAAAAATACGCATACCGTTGTAATCGGGCGAGTTTCTACTTTCAGATGCAATAGGAATTTTTGGGTTAGGTCAATCCGTTCGCGAGATATGGGAGTTTGAAGCCAAGAAATGGTTGAGAAGGCAAAAAATTTTTCGCAATTCTGCTGCTCCAAACGCTTAACCAGAATGGCCTAGGGAAAAAATACGCACACCGTTGTAATCGGGCGAGTTTCTACTTTCAGATGCAATAGGAATTTTTGGGTTAGGTCAATCCGTTCGCGAGATATGGGAGTTTGAAGCCAAGAAATGGTAGAGAAGGCAAAAAATTTTTCGCAATTCTGCTGCTCCAAACGCTTAACCAGAATGGCCTAGGGAAAAAATACGCACACCGTTGTAATCGGGCGAGTTTCTACTTTCAGACGGAGCAGGGCTTTTTGGGTTTGGTTAATCCGTTCGCGAGATATGGGAGTTTGAAGGCAAGAAATGGTTGAGAAGGCAAAAAATTTATCGCAATTCTGCTGCTTCAAACGCTTAACCGGAATGCCCTAGGGAAAAAATACACATACCGTTGTAATCGGGCCAGTTTCTACTTTCAGATGCAATAGGAATTTTTGGGTTAGGTCAATCCGTTCGCGAGATATGGGAGTTTGAAGCCAAGAAATAGTTGAGAAGGCAAAAAATTTTTCGCAATTCTGCTGCTCCAAACGCTTAACCAGAATGGCCTAGGGAAAAAATACGCATACCGTTGTAATCGGGCGAGTTTCAACTTGCAGTTACAATAGGAATTTTTGGGTTAGGTCAATCCGTTCGCGAGATATGGGACTTTGAAACTAAGAAGTGGTTGACAAGACAACAAATTTTTCGCACTTCTGCTGCTCCAATCGCTTAACCAGAATGGCCTAGGGGAAAAATACACATACCGTTGTAATCGGGCGAGTTTCTACTTTCAAATGCAATAGGAATTTTTGGGTTAGGTCAATCCGTTCGCGAGATATGAGAGTTTGAAGCTAAGAAATGGTTGAGAAGACAACAAATTTTTCGCAAATCTGCTGCTCCAAACGGTTAACCAGAATGGCCTAGGGGAAAAAACACGCATACCGTTGTAATCGGGCGAGTTTCTACTTTCAGATGCAATAGGAATTTTTGGGTTAGGTCAATCCGTACGCGAGATATGGGAGTTTGAAGCCAAGAAATGGTTGACAAGGCAAAAAATTTTTCGCAACTCTGCTGCTCCAAACGCTTAACCAGAATGGCCTAGGGAAAAAATACACATACCGTTGTAATCGGGCGAGTTTCTACTTTCAAATGCAATAGGAATTTTTGGGTTAGGTCAATCCGTTCGCGAGATATGAGAGTTTGAAGCTAAGAAATGGTTGAGAAGACAACAAATTTTTCGCAAGTCTGCTGCTCCAAACGCTTAACCAGAATGGCCTAGGGGAAAAACACGCATACCGTTGTAATCGGGCGAGTTTCTACTTTCAGATGCAATAGGAATTTTTGGGTTAGGTCAATCCGTTCGCGAGATATGGGAGTTTGAAGCCAAGAAATGGTTGACAAGGCAAAAAATTTTTCGCAATTCTGCTGCTCCAAACGCTTAACCAGAATGGCCTAGGGAAAAAATACGCACACCGTTGTAATCGGGCGAGTTTCTACTTTCAGACGGAGCAGGGCTTTTTGGGTTTGGTTAATCCGTTCGCGAGATATGGGAGTTTGAAGGCAAGAAATGGTTGAGAAGGCAAAAAATTTATCGCAATTCTGCTGCTCCAAACGCTTAACCGGAATGCCCTAGGGAAAAAATACACATACCGTTGTAATCGGGCCAGTTTCTACTTTCAGATGCAATAGGAATTTTTGGGTTAGGTCAATCCGTTCGCCAGATATGGGAGTTTGAAGCCAAGAAATGGTTGAGAAGGCAAAAAATTTTTCGCAATTCTGCTGCTCCAAACGCTTAACCAGAATGGCCTAGGGAAAAAATACACATACCGTTGTAATCGGGCGAGTTTCTACTTTCAAATGCAATAGGAATTTTTGGGTTAGATCAATCCGTTCGCGAGATATGAGAGTTTGAAGCTAAGAAATGGTTGAGAAGACAACAAATTTTTCGCAAATCTGCTGCTCCAAACGCTTAACCAGAATGGCCTAGGGAAAAAATACGCATACCGTTGTAATAGGGCGAGTTTCTGCTTTCAGACGCAACAGGAATTTTTGGGTTAGGTCAATCCGTTCGCGAGATATGGGACTTCGAAGCTAAGAAATGTTTGACAAGACAACAAATTTTTCATAATTCTGCTGCTCCAATCGCTTAACCAGAATGGCCTAGGGGAAAAATACACGTACCGTTGTAATCGGGCGAGTTTCTACTTTCAGATGCATAAGGAATTTTTGGGTTAGGTCAATCCGTTCGCCAGATATGGGAGTTTGAAGCCAAGAAATGGTTGAGAAGGCAAAAAATTTTTCGCAAGTCTGCTGCTCCAAAAGCTTAACCAGAATGGCCTAGGGGAAAAACACGCATACCGTTGTAATCGGGCGAGTTTCTACTTTCAAATGCAATAGGAATTTTTGGGTTAGGTCAATCCGTTGGCGAGATATGGGAGTTTGAAGCCAAGAAATGGTTGACAAGACAACAAATTTTTCATAATTCTGCTGCTCCAATCGCTTAACCAGACTGGCCTAGGGGAAAAATACACATACCGTTGTAATCGGGCGAGTTTCTACTTTCATATGCAATAAGAATTTTTGGGTTAGGTCAATCCGTTCGCGAGATATGAGAGTTTGAAGCTAAGAAATGGTTGACAAGACAACAAATTTTTCATAATTCTGCTGCTCCAATCGCTTAACCAGAATGGCCTAGGGGAAAAATACACGTACCGTTGTAATCGGGCGAGTTTCTACTTTCAAATGCAATAGGAATTTTTGGGTTAGGTCAATCCGTTCGCGAGATATGAGAGTTTGAAGCTATGAAATGGTTGAGAGGACAACAAATTTTTCGCAATTCTGCTGCTCCAAACGCTTAACCAGAATGGCCTAGGGAAAAAATACGCATACCGTTGTAATCGGGCGAGTTTCTACTTTCAGATGCAATAGGAATTTTTGGGTTAGGTCAATCCGTTCGCGAGATATGGGAGTTTGAAGCCAAGAAATGGTTGAGAAGGCAAAAAATTTTTCGCAATTCTGCTGCTCCAAACGCTTAACCAGAATGGCCTAGGGAAAAAATACGCACACCGTTGTAATCGGGCGAGTTTCTACTTTCAGATGCAATAGGAATTTTTGGGTTAGGTCAATCCGTTCGCGAGATATGGGAGTTTGAAGCCAAGAAATGGTAGAGAAGGCAAAAAATTTTTCGCAATTCTGCTGCTCCAAACGCTTAACCAGAATGGCCTAGGGAAAAAATACGCACACCGTTGTAATCGGGCGAGTTTCTACTTTCAGACGGAGCAGGGCTTTTTGGGTTTGGTTAATCCGTTCGCGAGATATGGGAGTTTGAAGGCAAGAAATGGTTGAGAAGGCAAAAAATTTATCGCAATTCTGCTGCTTCAAACGCTTAACCGGAATGCCCTAGGGAAAAAATACACATACCGTTGTAATCGGGCCAGTTTCTACTTTCAGATGCAATAGGAATTTTTGGGTTAGGTCAATCCGTTCGCGAGATATGGGAGTTTGAAGCCAAGAAATAGTTGAGAAGGCAAAAAATTTTTCGCAATTCTGCTGCTCCAAACGCTTAACCAGAATGGCCTAGGGAAAAAATACGCATACCGTTGTAATCGGGCGAGTTTCAACTTGCAGTTACAATAGGAATTTTTGGGTTAGGTCAATCCGTTCGCGAGATATGGGACTTTGAAACTAAGAAGTGGTTGACAAGACAACAAATTTTTCGCACTTCTGCTGCTCCAATCGCTTAACCAGAATGGCCTAGGGGAAAAATACACATACCGTTGTAATCGGGCGAGTTTCTACTTTCAAATGCAATAGGAATTTTTGGGTTAGGTCAATCCGTTCGCGAGATATGAGAGTTTGAAGCTAAGAAATGGTTGAGAAGACAACAAATTTTTCGCAAATCTGCTGCTCCAAACGGTTAACCAGAATGGCCTAGGGGAAAAAACACGCATACCGTTGTAATCGGGCGAGTTTCTACTTTCAGATGCAATAGGAATTTTTGGGTTAGGTCAATCCGTACGCGAGATATGGGAGTTTGAAGCCAAGAAATGGTTGACAAGGCAAAAAATTTTTCGCAACTCTGCTGCTCCAAACGCTTAACCAGAATGGCCTAGGGAAAAAATACACATACCGTTGTAATCGGGCGAGTTTCTACTTTCAAATGCAATAGGAATTTTTGGGTTAGGTCAATCCGTTCGCGAGATATGAGAGTTTGAAGCTAAGAAATGGTTGAGAAGACAACAAATTTTTCGCAAGTCTGCTGCTCCAAACGCTTAACCAGAATGGCCTAGGGGAAAAACACGCATACCGTTGTAATCGGGCGAGTTTCTACTTTCAGATGCAATAGGAATTTTTGGGTTAGGTCAATCCGTTCGCGAGATATGGGAGTTTGAAGCCAAGAAATGGTTGACAAGGCAAAAAATTTTTCGCAATTCTGCTGCTCCAAACGCTTAACCAGAATGGCCTAGGGAAAAAATACGCATACCGTTGTAATCGGGCGAGTTTCTACTTTCAGACGGAGCAGGAATTTTTGGGTTTGGTCAATCCGTTCGCGAGATATGAGAGTTTGAAGCTAGGAAATGGTTGACAAGACAACAAATTTTTCATAATTCTGCTGCTCCAATCGCTTAACCAGAATGGCATAGGGGAAAAATACACGTGCCGTTGTAATCGGGCGAGTTTCTACTTTCAGATGCATAAGGAATTTTTGGGTTAGGTCAATCCGTTCGCCAGATATGGGAGTTTGAAGCCAAGAAATGGTTGAGAAGGCAAAAAATTTTTCGCAATTCTGTTGCTCCAAACGCTTAACCAGAATGGCCTAGGGAAAAAATACACATACCGTTGTAATCGGGCGAGTTTCTACTTTCAAATGCAATAGGAATTTTTGGGTTAGGTCAATCCGTTCGCGAGATATGAGAGTTTGAAGCTAAGAAATGGTTGAGAAGACAACAAATTTTTCGCAAATCTGCTGCTCCAAACGCTTAACCAGATTGGCCTAGGGAAAAAATACGCATACCGTTGTAATAGGGCGAGTTTCTGCTTTCAGACGCAACAGGAATTTTTGGGTTAGGTCAATCCGTTCGCGAGATATGGGACTTCGAAGCTAAGAAATGTTTGACAAGACAACAAATTTTTCATAATTCTGCTGCTCCAATCGCTTAACCAGAATGGCCTAGGGGAAAAATACACATACCGTTGTAATCGGGCGAGTTTCTACTTTCAAATGCAATAGGAATTTTTGGGTTAGGTCAATCCGTTGGCGAGATATGGGAGTTTGAAGCCAAGAAATGGTTGACAAGACAACAAATTTTTCATAATTCTGCTGCTCCAATCGCTTAACCAGACTGGCCTAGGGGAAAAATACACATACCGTTGTAATCGGGCGAGTTTCTACTTTCATATGCAATAAGAATTTTTGGGTTAGGTCAATCCGTTCGCGAGATATGAGAGTTTGAAGCTAAGAAATGGTTGACAAGACAACAAATTTTTCATAATTCTGCTGCTCCAATCGCTTAACCAGAATGGCCTAGGGGAAAAATACACGTACCGTTGTAATCGGGCGAGTTTCTACTTTCAAATGCAATAGGAATTTTTGGGTTAGGTCAATCCGTTCGCGAGATATGAGAGTTTGAAGCTATGAAATGGTTGAGAGGACAACAAGTTTTTCGCAAATCTGCTGCTCCAAACGCTTAACCAGAATGGCCTAGGGGAAAACACGCATACCGTTGTAATCGGGCGAGTTTCTACATTCAGACGCAACTGGAATTTTTGGGTTAGGTCAATCCGTTCGCGAGATATGGGAGTTTGAAGCCAAGAAATGGTTGACAAGTCAAAAAATTTTTCGCAATTCTGCTGCTCCAAACGCTTAACCAGAATGGCCTAGGGATAAAATGCGCATACCGTTGTAATCGGGCGAGTTTCTACTTTCAGACGGAGCAGGAATTTTTGGGTTTGGTCAATCCGTTCGCGAGATATGGGAGTTTGAATCCAAGAAATGGTTGAGAACGCAAAAAATTTATCGCAATTCTGCTGCTCCAAACGCTTAATCAGAATGCCCTAGGGAAAAAATACACATACCGTTGTAATCGGGCGAGTTTCTACTTTCAGATGCAATAGGAATTTTTGGGTTAGGTCAATCCGTTCGCGAGATATGGGAGTTTGAAGCCAAGAAATGGTTGAGAAGGCAAAAAATTTTTCGCAATTCTGCTGCTCCAAACGCTTATCCAGAATGGCCTAGGGAAAAAATACGCATACCGTTGTAATCGGGCGAGTTTCTACTTTCAGATGCAATAGGAATTTTTGGGTTAGGTCAATCCGTTCGCGAGATATGGGAGTTTGAAGCCAAGAAATGGTAGAGAAGGCAAAAAATTTTTCGCAATTCTGCTGCTCCAAACGCTTAACCAGAATGGTCTAGGGAAAAAATACGCACACCGTTGTAATCGGGCGAGTTTCTACTTTCAGACGGAGCAGGGCTTTTTGGGTTTGGTTAATCCGTTCGCGAGATATGGGAGTTTGAAGGCAAGAAATGGTTGAGAAGGCAAAAAATTTATCGCAATTCTGCTGCTCCAAACGCTTAACCGGAATGCCCTAGGGAAAAAATACACATACCGTTGTAATCGGGCCAGTTTCTACTTTCAGATGCAATAGGAATTTTTGGGTTAGGTCAATCCGTTCGCGAGATATGGGAGTTTGAAGCCAAGAAATAGTTGAGAAGGCAAAAAATTTTTCGCAATTCTGCTGCTCCAAACGCTTAACCAGAATGGCCTAGGGAAAAAATACGCATACCGTTGTAATCGGGCGAGTTTCAACTTGCAGTTACAATAGGAATTTTTGGGTTAGGTCAATCCGTTCGCGAGATATGGGACTTTGAAGCTAAGAAGTGGTTGACAAGACAACAAATTTTTCGCACTTCTGCTGCTCCAATCGCTTAACCAGAATGGCCTAGGGGAAAAATACACATACCGTTGTAATCGGGCGAGTTTCTACTTTCAAATGCAATAGGAATTTTTGGGTTAGGTCAATCCGTTCGCGAGATATGAGAGTTTGAAGCTAAGAAATGGTTGAGAAGACAACAAATTTTTCGCAAATCTGCTGCTCCAAACGGTTAACCAGAATGGCCTAGGGGAAAAAACACGCATACCGTTGTAATCGGGCGAGTTTCTACTTTCAGATGCAATAGGAATTTTTGGGTTAGGTCAATCCGTACGCGAGATATGGGAGTTTGAAGCCAAGAAATGGTTGACAAGGCAAAAAATTTTTCGCAACTCTGCTGCTCCAAACGCTTAACCAGAATGGCCTAGGGAAAAAATACACATACCGTTGTAATCGGGCGAGTTTCTACTTTCAAATGCAATAGGAATTTTTGGGTTAGGTCAATCCGTTCGCGAGATATGAGAGTTTGAAGCTAAGAAATGGTTGAGAAGACAACAAATTTTTCGCAAGTCTGCTGCTCCAAACGCTTAACCAGAATGGCCTAGGGGAAAAACACGCATACCGTTGTAATCGGGCGAGTTTCTACTTTCAGATGCAATAGGAATTTTTGGGTTAGGTCAATCCGTTCGCGAGATATGGGAGTTTGAAGCCAAGAAATGGTTGACAAGGCAAAAAATTTTTCGCAATTCTGCTGCTCCAAACGCTTAACCAGAATGGCCTAGGGAAAAAATACGCATACCGTTGTAATCGGGCGAGTTTCTACTTTTAGACGGAGCAGGAATTTTTGGGTTTGGTCAATCCGTTCGCGAGATATGAGAGTTTGAAGCTAAGAAATGGTTGAGAAGACAACAAATTTTTCATAATTCTGCTGCTCCAATCGCTTAACCAGAATGGCCTAGGGGAAAAATACACGTACCGTTGTAATCGGGCGAGTTTCTACTTTCAGATGCATAAGGAATTTTTGGGTTAGGTCAATCCGTACGCGAGATATGGGAGTTTGAAGCCAAGAAATGGTTGACAAGGCAAAAAATTTTTCGCAACTCTGCTGCTCCAAACGCTTAACCAGAATGGCCTAGGGAAAAAATACACATACCGTTGTAATCGGGCGAGTTTCTACTTTCAAATGCAATAGGAATTTTTGGGTTAGGTCAATCCGTTCGCGAGATATGAGAGTTTGAAGCTAAGAAATGGTTGAGAAGACAACAAATTTTTCGCAAGTCTGCTGCTCCAAACGCTTAACCAGAATGGCCTAGGGGAAAAACACGCATACCGTTGTAATCGGGCGAGTTTCTACTTTCAGATGCAATAGGAATTTTTGGGTTAGGTCAATCCGTTCGCGATATATGGGAGTTTGAAGCCAAGAAATGGTTGACAAGGCAAAAAATTTTTCGCAATTCTGCTGCTCCAAACGCTTAACCAGAATGGCCTAGGGAAAAAATACGCATACCGTTGTAATAGGGCGAGTTTCTGCTTTCAGACGCAACAGGAATTTTTGGGTTAGGTCAATCCGTTCGCGAGATATGGGACTTCGAAGCTAAGAAATGTTTGACAAGACAACAAATTTTTCATAATTCTGCTGCTCCAATCGCTTAACCAGAATGGCCTAGGGGAAAAATACACGTACCGTTGTAATCGGGCGAGTTTCTACTTTCAGATGCATAAGGAATTTTTGGGTTAGGTCAATCCGTTCGCCAGATATGGGAGTTTGAAGCCAAGAAATGGTTGAGAAGGCAAAAAATTTTTCGCAAGTCTGCTGCTCCAAAAGCTTAACCAGAATGGCCTAGGGATAAAATACGCATACCGTTGTAATCGGGCGAGTTTCTACTTTCAGACGGAGCAGGAATTTTTGGGTTTGGTCAATCCGTTCGCGAGATATGGGAGTTTGAATCCAAGAAATGGTTGAGAACGCAAAAAATTTATCGCAATTCTGCTGCTCCAAACGCTTAATCAGAATGCCCTAGGGAAAAAATACACATACCGTTGTAATCGGGCGAGTTTCTACTTTCAGATGCAATAGGAATTTTTGGGTTAGGTCAATCCGTTCGCGAGATATGGGAGTTTGAAGCCAAGAAATGGTTGAGAAGGCAAAAAATTTTTCGCAATTCTGCTGCTCCGAACGCTTAACCAGAATGGCCTAGGGAAAAAATGCGCATACCGTTGTAATCGGGCGAGTTTCTACTTTCAGATGCAATAGGAATTTTTGGGTTAGGTCAATCCGTTCGCGAGATATGGGAGTTTGAAGCCAAGAAATGGTAGAGAAGGCAAAAAATTTTTCGCAATTCTGCTGCTCCAAACGCTTAACCAGAATGGCCTAGGGAAAAAATACGCACACCGTTGTAATCGGGCGAGTTTCTACTTTCAGACGGAGCAGGGCTTTTTGGGTTTGGTTAATCCGTTCGCGAGATATGGGAGTTTGAAGGCAAGAAATGGTTGAGAAGGCAAAAAATTTATCGCAATTCTGCTGCTCCAAACGCTTAACCGGAATGCCCTAGGGAAAAAATACACATACCGTTGTAGTCGGGCCAGTTTCTACTTTCAGATGCAATAGGAATTTTTGGGTTAGGTCAATCCGTTCGCGAGATATGAGAGTTTGAAGCTAAGAAATGGTTGACAAGACAACAAATTTTTCATAATTCTGCTGCTCCAATCGCTTAACCAGAATGGCCTAGGGGAAAAATACACGTACCGTTGTAATCGGGCGAGTTACTACTTTCAAATGCAATAGGAATTTTTGGGTTAGGTCAATCCGTTCGCGAGATATGAGAGTTTGAAGCTATGAAATGGTTGAGAGGACAACAAATTTTTCGCAAATCTGCTGCTCCAAACGCTTAACCAGAATGGCCTAGGGGAAAACACGCATACCGTTGTAATCGGGCGAGTTTCTACATTCAGACGCAACTGGAATTTTTGGGTTAGGTCAATCCGTTCGCGAGATATGGGAGTTTGAAGCCAAGAAATGGTTGACAAGTCAAAAAATTTTTCGCAATTCTGCTGCTCCAAACGCTTAACCAGAATGGCCTAGGGATAAAATGCGCATACCGTTGTAATCGGGCGAGTTTCTACTTTCAGACGGAGCAGGAATTTTTGGGTTTGGTCAATCCGTTCGCGAGATATGGGAGTTTGAATCCAAGAAATGGTTGAGAACGCAAAAAATTTATCGCAATTCTGCTGCTCCAAACGCTTAATCAGAATGCCCTAGGGAAAAAATACACATACCGTTGTAATCGGGCGAGTTTCTACTTTCAGATGCAATAGGAATTTTTGGGTTAGGTCAATCCGTTCGCGAGATATGGGAGTTTGAAGCCAAGAAATGGTTGAGAAGGCAAAAAATTTTTCGCAATTCTGCTGCTCCAAACGCTTATCCAGAATGGCCTAGGGAAAAAATACGCATACCGTTGTAATCGGGCGAGTTTCTACTTTCAGATGCAATAGGAATTTTTGGGTTAGGTCAATCCGTTCGCGAGATATGGGAGTTTGAAGCCAAGAAATGGTAGAGAAGGCAAAAAATTTTTCGCAATTCTGCTGCTCCAAACGCTTAACCAGAATGGTCTAGGGAAAAAATACGCACACCGTTGTAATCGGGCGAGTTTCTACTTTCAGACGGAGCAGGGCTTTTTGGGTTTGGTTAATCCGTTCGCGAGATATGGGAGTTTGAAGGCAAGAAATGGTTGAGAAGGCAAAAAATTTATCGCAATTCTGCTGCTCCAAACGCTTAACCGGAATGCCCTAGGGAAAAAATACACATACCGTTGTAATCGGGCCAGTTTCTACTTTCAGATGCAATAGGAATTTTTGGGTTAGGTCAATCCGTTCGCGTGATATGGGAGTTTGAAGCCAAGAAATAGTTGAGAAGGCAAAAAATTTTTCGCAATTCTGCTGCTCCAAACGCTTAACCAGAATGGCCTAGGGAAAAAATACGCATACCGTTGTAATCGGGCGAGTTTCAACTTGCAGTTACAATAGGAATTTTTGGGTTAGGTCAATCCGTTCGCGAGATATGGGACTTTGAAGCTAAGAAGTGGTTGACAAGACAACAAATTTTTCGCACTTCTGCTGCTCCAATCGCTTAACCAGAATGGCCTAGGGGAAAAATACACATACCGTTGTAATCGGGCGAGTTTCTACTTTCAAATGCAATAGGAATTTTTGGGTTAGGTCAATCCGTTCGCGAGATATGAGAGTTTGAAGCTAAGAAATGGTTGAGAAGACAACAAATTTTTCGCAAATCTGCTGCTCCAAACGGTTAACCAGAATGGCCTAGGGGAAAAAACCCGCATACCGTTGTAATCGGGCGAGTTTCTACTTTCAGATGCAATAGGAATTTTTGGGTTAGGTCAATCCGTACGCGAGATATGGGAGTTTGAAGCCAAGAAATGGTTGACAAGGCAAAAAATTTTTCGCAACTCTGCTGCTCCAAACGCTTAACCAGAATGGCCTAGGGAAAAAATACACATACCGTTGTAATCGGGCGAGTTTCTACTTTCAAATGCAATAGGAATTTTTGGGTTAGGTCAATCCGTTCGCGAGATATGAGAGTTTGAAGCTAAGAAATGGTTGAGAAGACAACAAATTTTTCGCAAGTCTGCTGCTCCAAACGCTTAACCAGAATGGCCTAGGGGAAAAACACGCATACCGTTGTAATCGGGCGAGTTTCTACTTTCAGATGCAATAGGAATTTTTGGGTTAGGTCAATCCGTTCGCGAGATATGGGAGTTTGAAGCCAAGAAATGGTTGACAAGGCAAAAAATTTTTCGCAATTCTGCTGCTCCGAACGCTTAACCAGAATGGCCTAGGGAAAAAATACGCATACCGTTGTAATCGGGCGAGTTTCTACTTTCAGATGCAATAGGAATTTTTGGGTTAGGTCAATCCGTTCGCGAGATATGGGAGTTTGAAGCCAAGAAATGGTGGAGAAGGCAAAAAATTTTTCGCAATTCTGCTGCTCCAAACGCTTAACCAGAATGGCCTAGGGAAAAAATACGCACACCGTTGTAATCGGGCGAGTTTCTACTTTCAGACGGAGCAGGGCTTTTTGGGTTTGGTTAATCCGTTCGCGAGATATGGGAGTTTGAAGGCAAGAAATGGTTGAGAAGGCAAAAAATTTATCGCAATTCTGCTGCTCCAAACGCTTAACCGGAATGCCCTAGGGAAAAAATACACATACCGTTGTAGTCGGGCCAGTTTCTACTTTCAGATGCAATAGGAATTTTTGGGTTAGGTCAATCCGTTCGCGAGATATGGGAGTTTGAAGCCAAGAAATAGTTGAGAAGGCAAAAAATTTTTCGCAATTCTGCTGCTCCAAACGCTTAACCAGAATGGCCTAGGGAAAAAATACGCATACCGTTGTAATCGGGCGAGTTTCAACTTGCAGTTACAATAGGAATTTTTGGGTTAGGTCAATCCGTTCGCGAGATATGGGACTTTGAAGCTAAGAAGTGGTTGACAAGACAACAAATTTTTCGCACTTCTGCTGCTCCAATCGCTTAACCAGAATGGCCTAGGGGAAAAATACACATACCGTTGTAATCGGGCGAGTTTCTACTTTCAAATGCAATAGGAATTTTTGGGTTAGGTCAATCCGTTCGCGAGATATGAGAGTTTGAAGCTAAGAAATGGTTGAGAAGACAACAAATTTTTCGCAAATCTGCTGCTCCAAACGGTTAACCAGAATGGCCTAGGGGAAAAAACACGCATACCGTTGTAATCGGGCGAGTTTCTACTTTCAGATGCAATAGGAATTTTTGGGTTAGGTCAATCCGTACGCGAGATATGGGAGTTTGAAGCCAAGAAATGGTTGACAAGGCAAAAAATTTTTCGCAACTCTGCTGCTCCAAACGCTTAACCAGAATGGCCTAGGGAAAAAATACACATACCGTTGTAATCGGGCGAGTTTCTACTTTCAAATGCAATAGGAATTTTTGGGTTAGGTCAATCCGTTCGCGAGATATGAGAGTTTGAAGCTAAGAAATGGTTGAGAAGACAACAAATTTTTCGCAAGTCTGCTGCTCCAAACGCTTAACCAGAATGGCCTAGGGGAAAAACACGCATACCGTTGTAATCGGGCGAGTTTCTACTTTCAGATGCAATAGGAATTTTTGGGTTAGGTCAATCCGTTCGCGAGATATGGGAGTTTGAAGCCAAGAAATGGTTGACAAGGCAAAAAATTTTTCGCAATTCTGCTGCTCCAAACGCTTAACCAGAATGGCCTAGGGAAAAAATACGCATACCGTTGTAATCGGGCGAGTTTCTACTTTCAGACGGAGCAGGAATTTTTGGGTTTGGTCAATCCGTTCGCGAGATATGAGAGTTTGAAGCTAAGAAATGGTTGAGAAGACAACAAATTTTTCATAATTCTGCTGCTCCAATCGCTTAACCAGAATGGCCTAGGGGAAAAATACACGTACCGTTGTAATCGGGCGAGTTTCTACTTTCAGATGCATAAGGAATTTTTGGGTTAGGTCAATCCGTACGCGAGATATGGGAGTTTGAAGCCAAGAAATGGTTGACAAGGCAAAAAATTTTTCGCAACTCTGCTGCTCCAAACGCTTAACCAGAATGGCCTAGGGAAAAAATACACATACCGTTGTAATCGGGCGAGTTTCTACTTTCAAATGCAATAGGAATTTTTGGGTTAGGTCAATCCGTTCGCGAGGTATGAGAGTTTGAAGCTAAGAAATGGTTGAGAAGACAACAAATTTTTCGCAAGTCTGCTGCTCCAAACGCTTAACCAGAATGGCCTAGGGGAAAAACACGCATACCGTTGTAATCGGGCGAGTTTCTACTTTCAGATGCAATAGGAATTTTTGGGTTAGGTCAATCCGTTCGCGAGATATGGGAGTTTGAAGCCAAGAAATGGTTGACAAGGCAAAAAATTTTTCGAAATTCTGCTGCTCCAAACGCTTAACCAGAATGGCCTAGGGAAAAAATACGCATACCGTTGTAATCGGGCGAGTTTCTACTTTCAGACGGAGCAGGAATTTTTGGGTTTGGTCAATCCGTTCGCGAGATATGAGAGTTTGAAGCTAGGAAATGGTTGACAAGACAACAAATTTTTCATAATTCTGCTGCTCCAATCGCTTAACCAGAATGGCATAGGGGAAAAATACACGTGCCGTTGTAATCGGGCGAGCTTCTACTTTCAGATGCATAAGGAATTTTTGGGTTAGGTCAATCCGTTCGCCAGATATGGGAGTTTGAAGCCAAGAAATGGTTGAGAAGGCAAAAAATTTTTCGCAATTCTGCTGCTCCAAACGCTTAACCAGAATGGCCTAGGGAAAAAATACACATACCGTTGTAATCGGGCGAGTTTCTACTTTCAAATGCAATAGGAATTTTTGGGTTAGGTCAATCCGTTCGCGAGATATGAGAGTTTGAAGCTAAGAAATGGTTGAGAAGACAACAAATTTTTCGCAAATCTGCTGCTCCAAACGCTTAACCAGAATGGCCTAGGGAAAAAATACGCATACCGTTGTAATAGGGCGAGTTTCTGCTTTCAGACGCAACAGGAATTTTTGGGTTAGGTCAATCCGTTCGCGAGATATGGGACTTCGAAGCTAAGAAACGTTTGACAAGACAACAAATTTTTCATAATTCTGCTGCTCCAATCGCTTAACCAGAATGGCCTAGGGGAAAAATACACGTACCGTTGTAATCGGGCGAGTTTCTACTTTCAGATGCATAAGGAATTTTTGGGTTAGGTCAATCCGTTCGCCAGATATGGGAGTTTGAAGCCAAGAAATGGTTGAGAAGGCAAAAAATTTTTCGCAAGTCTGCTGCTCCAAAAGCTTAACCAGAATGGCCTAGGGGAAAAACACGCATACCGTTGTAATCGGGCGAGTTTCTACTTTCAAATGCAATAGGAATTTTTGGGTTAGGTCAATCCGTTGGCGAGATATGGGAGTTTGAAGCCAAGAAATGGTTGACAAGACAACAAATTTCTCATAATTCTGCTGCTCCAATCGCTTAACCAGACTGGCCTAGGGGAAAAATACACATACCGTTGTAATCGGGCGAGTTTCTACTTTCATATGCAATAAGAATTTTTGGGTTAGGTCAATCCGTTCGCGAGATATGAGAGTTTGAAGCTAAGAAATGGTTGACAAGACAACAAATTTTTCATAATTCTGCTGCTCCAATCGCTTAACCAGAATGGCCTAGGGAAAAAATACACGTACCGTTGTAATCGGGCGAGTTTCTACTTTCAAATGCAATAGGAATTTTTGGGTTAGGTCAATCCGTTCGCGAGATATGAGAGTTTGAAGCTATGAAATGGTTGAGAGGACAACAAATTTTTCGCAAATCTGCTGCTCCAAACGCTTAACCAGAATGGCCTAGGGGAAAACACGCATACCGTTGTAATCGGGCGAGTTTCTACATTCAGACGCAACTGGAATTTTTGGGTTAGGTCAATCCGTTCGCGAGATATGGGAGTTTGAAGCCAAGAAATGGTTGACAAGTCAAAAAATTTTTCGCAATTCTGCTGCTCCAAACGCTTAACCAGAATGGCCTAGGGATAAAATACGCATACCGTTGTAATCGGGCGAGTTTCTACTTTCAGACGGAGCAGGAATTTTTGGGTTTGGTCAATCCGTTCGCGAGATATGGGAGTTTGAATCCAAGAAATGGTTGAGAACGCAAAAAATTTATCGCAATTCTGCTGCTCCAAACGCTTAATCAGAATGCCCTAGGGAAAAAATACACATACCGTTGTAATCGGGCGAGTTTCTACTTTCAGATGCAATAGGAATTTTTGGGTTAGGTCAATCCGTTCGCGAGATATGGGAGTTTGAAGCCAAGAAATGGTTGAGAAGGCAAAAAATTTTTCGCAATTCTGCTGCTCCAAACGCTTAACCAGAATGGCCTAGGGAAAAAATACGCATACCGTTGTAATCGGGCGAGTTTCTACTTTCAGATGCAATAGGAATTTTTGGGTTAGGTCAATCCGTTCGCGAGATATGGGAGTTTGAAGCCAAGAAATGGTAGAGAAGGCAAAAAATTTTTCGCAATTCTGCTGCTCCAAACGCTTAACCAGAATGGCCTAGGGAAAAAATACGCACACCGTTGTAATCGGGCGAGTTTCTACTTTCAGACGGAGCAGGGCTTTTTGGGTTTGGTTAATCCGTTCGCGAGATATGGGAGTTTGAAGGCAAGAAATGGTTGAGAAGGCAAAAAATTTATCGCAATTCTGCTGCTCCAAACGCTTAACCGGAATGCCCTAGGGAAAAAATACACATACCGTTGTAATCGGGCCAGTTTCTACTTTCAGATGCAATAGGAATTTTTGGGTTAGGTCAATCCGTTCGCGAGATATGGGAGTTTGAAGCCAAGAAATAGTTGAGAAGGCAAAAAATTTTTCGCAATTCTGCTGCTCCAAACGCTTAACCAGAATGGCCTAGGGAAAAAATACGCATACCGTTGTAATCGGGCGAGTTTCAACTTGCAGTTACAATAGGAATTTTTGGGTTAGGTCAATCCGTTCGCGAGATATGGGACTTTGAAGCTAAGAAGTGGTTGACAAGACAACAAATTTTTCGCACTTCTGCTGCTCCAATCGCTTAACCAGAATGGCCTAGGGGAAAAATACACATACCGTTGTAATCGGGCGAGTTTCTACTTTCAAATGCAATAGGAATTTTTGGGTTAGGTCAATCCGTTCGCGAGATATGAGAGTTTGAAGCTAAGAAATGGTTGAGAAGACAACAAATTTTTCGCAAATCTGCTGCTCCAAACGGTTAACCAGAATGGCCTAGGGGAAAAAACACGCATACCGTTGTAATCGGGCGAGTTTCTACTTTCAGATGCAATAGGAATTTTTGGGTTAGGTCAATCCGTACGCGAGATATGGGAGTTTGAAGCCAAGAAATGGTTGACAAGGCAAAAAATTTTTCGCAACTCTGCTGCTCCAAACGCTTAACCAGAATGGCCTAGGGAAAAAATACACATACCGTTGTAATCGGGCGAGTTTCTACTTTCAAATGCAATAGGAATTTTTGGGTTAGGTCAATCCGTTCGCGAGATATGAGAGTTTGAAGCTAAGAAATGGTTGAGAAGACAACAAATTTTTCGCAAGTCTGCTGCTCCAAACGCTTAACCAGAATGGCCTAGGGGAAAAACACGCATACCGTTGTAATCGGGCGAGTTTCTACTTTCAGATGCAATAGGAATTTTTGGGTTAGGTCAATCCGTTCGCGAGATATGGGAGTTTGAAGCCAAGAAATGGTTGACAAGGCAAAAAATTTTTCGCAATTCTGCTGCTCCAAACGCTTAACCAGAATGGCCTAGGGAAAAAATACGCATACCGTTGTAATCGGGCGAGTTTCTACTTTCAGACGGAGCAGGAATTTTTGGGTTTGGTCAATCCGTTCGCGAGATATGAGAGTTTGAAGCTAGGAAATGGTTGACAAGACAACAAATTTTTCATAATTCTGCTGCTCCAATCGCTTAACCAGAATGGCATAGGGGAAAAATACACGTGCCGTTGTAATCGGGCGAGTTTCTACTTTCAGATGCATAAGGAATTTTTGGGTTAGGTCAATCCGTTCGCCAGATATGGGAGTTTGAAGCCAAGAAATGGTTGAGAAGGCAAAAAATTTTTCGCAATTCTGCTGCTCCAAACGCTTAACCAGAATGGCCTAGGGAAAAAATACACATACCGTTGTAATCGGGCGAGTTTCTACTTTCAAATGCAATAGGAATTTTTGGGTTAGGTCAATCCGTTCGCGAGATATGAGAGTTTGAAGCTAAGAAATGGTTGAGAAGACAACAAATTTTTCGCAAATCTGCTGCTCCAAACGCTTAACCAGAATGGCCTAGGGAAAAAATACGCATACCGTTGTAATAGGGCGAGTTTCTGCTTTCAGACGCAACAGGAATTTTTGGGTTAGGTCAATCCGTTCGCGAGATATGGGACTTCGAAGCTAAGAAATGTTTGACAAGACAACAAATTTTTCATAATTCTGCTGCTCCAATCGCTTAACCAGAATGGCCTAGGGGAAAAATACACGTACCGTTGTAATCGGGCGAGTTTCTACTTTCAGATGCATAAGGAATTTTTGGGTTAGGTCAATCCGTTCGCCAGATATGGGAGTTTGAAGCCAAGAAATGGTTGAGAAGGCAAAAAATTTTTCGCAAGTCTGCTGCTCCAAAAGCTTAACCAGAATGGCCTAGGGGAAAAACACGCATACCGTTGTAATCGGGCGAGTTTCTACTTTCAAATGCAATAGGAATTTTTGGGTTAGGTCAATCCGTTGGCGAGATATGGGAGTTTGAAGCCAAGAAATGGTTGACAAGACAACAAATTTTTCATAATTCTGCTGCTCCAATCGCTTAACCAGACTGGCCTAGGGGAAAAATACACATACCGTTGTAATCGGGCGAGTTTCTACTTTCATATGCAATAAGAATTTTTGGGTTAGGTCAATCCGTTCGCGAGATATGAGAGTTTGAAGCTAAGAAATGGTTGACAAGACAACAAATTTTTCATAATTCTGCTGCTCCAATCGCTTAACCAGAATGGCCTAGGGGAAAAATACACGTACCGTTGTAATCGGGCGAGTTTCTACTTTCAAATGCAATAGGAATTTTTGGGTTAGGTCAATCCGTTCGCGAGATATGAGAGTTTGAAGCTATGAAATGGTTGAGAGGACAACAAATTTTTCGCAAATCTGCTGCTCCAAACGCTTAACCAGAATGGCCTAGGGGAAAACACGCATACCGTTGTAATCGGGCGAGTTTCTACATTCAGACGCAACTGGAATTTTTGGGTTAGGTCAATCCGTTCGCGAGATATGGGAGTTTGAAGCCAAGAAATGGTTGACAAGTCAAAAAATTTTTCGCAATTCTGCTGCTCCAAACGCTTAACCAGAATGGCCTAGGGATAAAATACGCATACCGTTGTAATCGGGCGAGTTTCTACATTCAGACGGAGCAGGAATTTTTGGGTTTGGTCAATCCGTTCGCGAGATATGGGAGTTTGAATCCAAGAAATGGTTGAGAACGCAAAAAATTTATCGCAATTCTGCTGCTCCAAACGCTTAATCAGAATGCCCTAGGGAAAAAATACGCATACCGTTGTAATCGGGCGAGTTTCTACTTTCAGATGCAATAGGAATTTTTGGGTTAGGTCAATCCGTTCGCGAGATATGGGAGTTTGAAGCCAAGAAATGGTTGAGAAGGCAAAAAATTTTTCGCAATTCTGCTGCTCCATACGCTTAACCAGAATGGCCTAGGGAATAAATACACATACCGTTGTAATCGGGCGAGTTTCTACTTTCAAATGCAATAGGAATTTTTGGGTTAGGTCAATCCGTTCGCGAGATATGAGAGTTTGAAGCTAAGAAATGGTTGAGAAGACAACAAATTTTTCGTAAATCTGCTGCTCCAAACGCTTAACCAGAATGGCCTAGGGAAAAAATACGCATACCGTTGTAATAGGGCGAGTTTCTGCTTTCAGACGCAACAGGAATTTTTGGGTTAGGTCAATCCGTTCGCGAGATATGGGACATTGAAGCTAAGAAATGTTTGACAAGACAACAAATTTTTCATAATTCTGCTGCTTCAATCGCTTAACCAGAATGGCCTAGGGGAAAAATACACGCACCGTTGTAATCGGGCGAGTTTCTTCTTTCAGATGCATAAGGAATTTTTGGGTTAGGTCAATCCGTTCGCGAGATATGGGAGTTTGAAGCTAAGAAATGGTTGACAAGACAACAAATTTTTCATAATTCTGCTGCTCCAATCGCTTAACCAGAATGGCCTAGGGGAAAAATACACGTACCGTTGTAATCGGGCGAGTTTCTACTTTCAGATGCATAAGGAATTTTTGGGTTAGGTCAATCCGTTCGCCAGATATGGGAGTTTGAAGCCAAGAAATGGTTGAGAAGGCAAAAAATTTTTCGCAATTCTGCTGCTCCAAACGCTTAACTTGAATGGCCTAGGGAAAAAATACACATACCGTTGTAATCGGGCGAGTTTCTACTTTCAAATGCAATAGGAATTTTTGGGTTAGGTCAATCCGTTCGCGAGGTATGGGAGTTTGAAGCCAGGAAATGGTTGAGAAGGCAAAAATGTTTCGCAATTCTGCTGCTCCAAACGCTTAACCAGAATGGCCTAGGGAAAAAATACACATACCGTTGCAATCGGGCGAGTTTCTACTTTCAAATGCATAAGGAATTTTTGGGTTAGGTCAATCCGTTCGCCAGATATGGGAGTTTGAAGCCAAGAAATGTTTGAGAAGGCAAAAAATTTTTCGCAATTCTGCTGCTCCAAACGCTTAACCAGAATGGCCTAGGGAAAAAATACACATACCGTTGTAATCGGGCGAGTTTCTACTTTCAAATGCAATAGGAATTTTTGGGTTAGGTCAATCCGTTCACGAGATATGAGAGTTTGAAGCTAAGAAATGGTTGAGAAGACAACAAATTTTTCGCAAGTCTGCTGCTCCAAAGGCTTAACCAGAATGGCCTAGGGGAAAAACACGCATACCGTTGTAATCGGGCGAGTTTCTACTTTCAGATGCAATAGGAATTTTTGGGTTAGGTCAATCCGTTCGCGAGATATGGGAGTTTGAAGCCAAGAAATGGTTGACAAGGCAAAAAATTTTTCGCAATTCTGCTGCTCCAAACGCTTAACCAGAATGGCCTAGGGAAAAAATACGCATACCGTTGTAATCGGGCGAGTTTCTACTTTCAGACGGAGCAGGAATTTTTGGGTTTGGTCAATCCGTTCGCGAGATATGAGAGTTTGAAGCTAAGAAATGGTTGAGAAGACAACAAATTTTTCATAATTCTGCTGCTCCAATCGCTTAACCAGAATGGCCTAGGGGAAAAATACACGTACCGTTGTAATCGGGCGAGTTTCTACTTTCAGATGCATAAGGAATTTTTGGGTTAGGTCAATCCGTTCGCCAGATATGGGAGTTTGAAGCCAAGAAATGGTTGAGAAGGCAAAAAATTTTTCGCAATTCTGCTGCTCCAAACGCTTAACCAGAATGGCCTAGGGAAAAAATACACATACCGTTGTAATCGGGCGAGTTTCTACTTTCAAATGCAATAGGAATTTTTGGGTTAGGTCAATCCGTTCGCGAGATATGAGAGTTTGAAGCTAAGAAATGGTTGAGAAGACAACAAATTTTTCGCAAATCTGCTGCTCCAAACGGTTAACCGGAATGGCCTAGGGGAAAAAACACGCATACCGTTGTAATCGGGCGAGTTTCTACTTTCAGATGCAATAGGAATTTTTGGGTTAGGTCAATCCGTACGCGAGATATGGGAGTTTGAAGCCAAGAAATGGTTGACAAGGCAAAAAATTTTTCGCAACTCTGCTGCTCCAAACGCTTAACCAGAATGGCCTAGGGAAAAAATACACATACCGTTGTAATCGGGCGAGTTTCTACTTTCAAATGCAATAGGAATTTTTGGGTTAGGTCAATCCGTTCGCGAGATATGAGAGTTTGAAGCTAAGAAATGGTTGAGAAGACAACAAATTTTTCGCAAGTCTGCTGCTCCAAACGCTTAACCAGAATGGCCTAGGGGAAAAACACGCATACCGTTGTAATCGGGCGAGTTTCTACTTTCAGATGCAATAGGAATTTTTGGGTTAGGTCAATCCGTTCGCGAGATATGGGAGTTTGAAGCCAAGAAATGGTTGACAAGGCAAAAAATTTTTCGCAATTCTGCTGCTCCAAACGCTTAACCAGAATGGCCTAGGGAAAAAATACGCATACCGTTGTAATCGGGCGAGTTTCTACTTTCAGACGGAGCAGGAATTTTTGGGTTTGGTCAATCCGTTCGCGAGATATGAGTGTTTGAAGCTAAGAAATGGTTGACAAGACAACAAATTTTTCATAATTCTGCTGCTCCAATCGCTTAACCAGAATGGCCTAGGGGAAAAATACACGTACCGTTGTAATCGGGCGAGTTTCTACTTTCAGATGCATAAGGAATTTTTGGGTTAGGTCAATCCGTTCGCCAGATATGGGAGTTTGAAGCCAAGAAATGGTTGAGAAGGCAAAAAATTTTTCGCAATTCTGCTGCTCCAAACGCTTAACTTGAATGGCCTAGGGAAAAAATACACATACCGTTGTAATCGGGCGAGTTTCTACTTTCAAATGCAATAGGAATTTTTGGGTTAGGTCAATCCGTTCGCGAGGTATGGGAGTTTGAAGCCAGGAAATGGTTGAGAAGGCAAAAATGTTTCGCAATTCTGCTGCTCCAAACGCTTAACCAGAATGGCCTAGGGAAAAAATACACATACCGTTGCAATCGGGCGAGTTTCTACTTTCAAATGCATAAGGAATTTTTGGGTTAGGTCAATCCGTTCGCCAGATATGGGAGTTTGAAGCCAAGAAATGGTTGAGAAGGCAAAAAATTTTTCGCAATTCTGCTGCTCCAAACGCTTAACCAGAATGGCCTAGGGAAAAAATACACATACCGTTGTAATCGGGCGAGTTTCTACTTTCAAATGCAATAGGAATTTTTGGGTTAGGTCAATCCGTTCACGAGATATGAGAGTTTGAAGCTAAGAAATGGTTGAGAAGACAACAAATTTTTCGCAAGTCTGCTGCTCCAAACGCTTAACCAGAATGGCCTAGGGGAAAAACACGCATACCGTTGTAATCGGGCGAGTTTCTACTTTCAGATGCAATAGGAATTTTTGGGTTAGGTCAATCCGTTCGCGAGATATGGGAGTTTGAAGCCAAGAAATGGTTGACAAGGCAAAAAATTTTTCGCAATTCTGCTGCTCCAAACGCTTAACCAGAATGGCCTAGGGAAAAAATACGCATACCGTTGTAATCGGGCGAGTTTCTACTTTCAGACGGAGCAGGAATTTTTGGGTTTGGTCAATCCGTTCGCGAGATATGAGAGTTTGAAGCTAAGAAATGGTTGAGAAGACAACAAATTTTTCATAATTCTGCTGCTCCAATCGCTTAACCAGAATGGCCTAGGGGAAAAATACACGTACCGTTGTAATCGGGCGAGTTTCTACTTTCAGATGCATAAGGAATTTTTGGGTTAGGTCAATCCGTTCGCCAGATATGGGAGTTTGAAGCCAAGAAATGATTGAGAAGGCAAAAAATTTTTCGCAATTCTGCTGCTCCAAACGCTTAACCAGAATGGCCTAGGGAAAAAATACACATACCGTTGTAATCGGGCGAGTTTCTACTTTCAAATGCAATAGGAATTTTTGGGTTAGGTCAATCCGTTCGCGAGATATGAGAGTTTGAAGCTAAGAAATGGTTGAGAAGACAACAAATTTTTCGCAAATCTGCTGCTCCAAACGGTTAACCGGAATGGCCTAGGGGAAAAAACACGCATACCGTTGTAATCGGGCGAGTTTCTACTTTCAGATGCAATAGGAATTTTTGGGTTATGTCAATCCGTACGCGAGATATGGGAGTTTGAAGCCAAGAAATGGTTGACAAGGCAAAAATTTTTCGCAACTCTGCTGCTCCAAACGCTTAACCAGAATGGCCTAGGGAAAAAATACACATACCGTTGTAATCGGGCGAGTTTCTACTTTCAAATGCAATAGGAATTTTTGGGTTAGGTCAATCCGTTCGCGAGATATGAGAGTTTGAAGCTAAGAAATGGTTGAGAAGACAACAAATTTTTCGCAAGTCTGCTGCTCCAAACGCTTAACCAGAATGGCCTAGGGGAAAAACACGCATACCGTTGTAATCGGGCGAGTTTCTACTTTCAGATGCAATAGGAATTTTTGGGTTAGGTCAATCCGTTCGCGAGATATGGGAGTTTGAAGCCAAGAAATGGTTGACAAGGCAAAAAATTTTTCGCAATTCTGCTGCTCCAAACGCTTAACCAGAATGGCCTAGGGAAAAAATACGCATACCGTTGTAATCGGGCGAGTTTCTACTTTCAGACGGAGCAGGAATTTTTGGGTTTGGTCAATCCGTTCGCGAGATATGAGTGTTTGAAGCTAAGAAATGGTTGAGAAGACAACAAATTTTTCATAATTCTGCTGCTCCAATCGCTTAACCAGAATGGCCTAGGGGAAAAATACACGTACCGTTGTAATCGGGCGAGTTTCTACTTTCAGATGCATAAGGAATTTTTGGGTTAGGTCAATCCGTTCGCCAGATATGGGAGTTTGAAGCCAAGAAATGGTTGAGAAGGCAAAAAATTTTTCGCAATTCTGCTGCTCCAAACGCTTAACCAGAATGGCCTAGGGAAAAAATACACATACCGTTGTAATCGGGCGAGTTTCTACTTTCAAATGCAATAGGAATTTTTGGGTTAGGTCAATCCGTTCGCGAGATATGAGAGTTTGAAGCTAAGAAATGGTTGAGAAGACAACAAATTTTTCGCAAATCTGCTGCTCCAAACGGTTAACCAGAATGGCCTAGGGGAAAAAACACGCATACCGTTGTAATCGGGCGAGTTTCTACTTTCAGATGCAATAGGAATTTTTGGGTTAGGTCAATCCGTACGCGAGATATGGGAGTTTGAAGCCAAGAAATGGTTGACAAGGCAAAAAATTTTTCGCAACTCTGCTGCTCCAAACGCTTAACCAGAATGGCCTACGGAAAAAATACACATACCGTTGTAATCGGGCGAGTTTCTACTTTCAAATGCAATAGGAATTTTTGGGTTAGGTCAATCCGTTCGCGAGATATGAGAGTTTGAAGCTAAGAAATGGTTGAGAAGACAACAAATTTTTCGCAAGTCTGCTGCTACAAACGCTTAACCAGAATGGCCTAGGGGAAAAACACGCATACCGTTGTAATCGGGCGAGTTTCTACTTTCAGATGCAATAGGAATTTTTGGGTTAGGTCAATCCGTTCGCGAGATATGGGAGTTTGAAGCCAAGAAATGGTTGACAAGGCAAAAAATTTTCGCAATTCTGCTGCTCCAAACGCTTAACCAGAATGGCCTAGGGAAAAAATACGCATACCGTTGTAATCGGGCGAGTTTCTACTTTCAGACGGAGCAGGAATTTTTGGGTTTGGTCAATCCGTTCGCGAGATATGAGAGTTTGAAGCTAAGAAATGGTTGAGAAGACAACAAATTTTTCATAATTCTGCTGCTCCAATCGCTTAACCAGAATGGCCTAGGGGAAAAATACACGTACCGTTGTAATCGGGCGAGTTTCTACTTTCAGATGCATAAGGAATTTTTGGGTTAGGTCAATCCGTACGCGAGATATGGGAGTTTGAAGCCAAGAAATGGTTGACAAGGCAAAAAATTTTTCGCAACTCTGCTGCTCCAAACGCTTAACCAGAATGGCCTAGGGAAAAAATACACATACCGTTGTAATCGGGCGAGTTTCTACTTTCAAATGCAATAGGAATTTTTGGGTTAGGTCAATCCGTTCGCGAGATATGAGAGTTTGAAGCTAAGAAATGGTTGAGAAGACAACAAATTTTTCGCAAGTCTGCTGCTCCAAACGCTTAACCAGAATGGCCTAGGGGAAAAACACGCATACCGTTGTAATCGGGCGAGTTTCTACTTTCAGATGCAATAGGAATTTTTGGGTTAGGTCAATCCGTTCGCGAGATATGGGAGTTTGAAGCCAAGAAATGGTTGACAAGGCAAAAAATTTTTCGCAATTCTGCTGCTCCAAACGCTTAACCAGAATGGCCTAGGGAAAAAATACGCATACCGTTGTAATCGGGCGAGTTTCTACTTTCAGACGGAGCAGGAATTTTGGGGTTTGGTCAATCCGTTCGCGAGATATGAGAGTTTGAAGCTAGGAAATGGTTGACAAGACAACAAATTTTTCATAATTCTGCTGCTCCAATCGCTTAACCAGAATGGCATAGGGGAAAAATACACGTGCCGTTGTAATCGGGCGAGTTTCTACTTTCAGATGCATAAGGAATTTTTGGGTTAGGTCAATCCGTTCGCCAGATATGGGAGTTTGAAGCCAAGAAATGGTTGAGAAGGCAAAAAATTTTTCGCAATTCTGCTGCTCCAAACGCTTAACCAGAATGGCCTAGGGAAAAAATACACATACCGTTGTAATCGGGCGAGTTTCTACTTTCAAATGCAATAGGAATTTTTGGGTTAGGTCAATCCGTTCGCGAGATATGAGAGTTTGAAGCTAAGAAATGGTTGAGAAGACAACAAATTTTTCGCAAATCTGCTGCTCCAAAAGCTTAACCAGAATGGCCTAGGGGAAAAACACGCATACCGTTGTAATCGGGCGAGTTTCTACTTTCAAATGCAATAGGAATTTTTGGGTTAGGTCAATCCGTTGGCGAGATATGGGAGTTTGAAGCCAAGAAATGGTTGACAAGACAACAAATTTTTCATAATTCTGCTGCTCCAATCGCTTAACCAGACTGGCCTAGGGGAAAAATACACATACCGTTGTAATCGGGCGAGTTTCTACTTTCATATGCAATAAGAATTTTTGGGTTAGGTCAATCCGTTCGCGAGATATGAGAGTTTGAAGCTAAGAAATGGTTGACAAGACAACAAATTTTTCATAATTCTGCTGCTCCAATCGCTTAACCAGAATGGCCTAGGGGAAAAATACACGTACCGTTGTAATCGGGCGAGTTTCTACTTTCAAATGCAATAGGAATTTTTGGGTTAGGTCAATCCGTTCGCGAGATATGAGAGTTTGAAGCTGTGAAATGGTTGAGAGGACAACAAATTTTCGCAAATCTGCTGCTCCAAACGCTTAACCAGAATGGCCTAGGGGAAAACACGCATACCGTTGTAATCGGGCGAGTTTCTACATTCAGACGCAACTGGAATTTTTGGGTTAGGTCAATCCGTTCGCGAGATATGGGAGTTTGAAGCCAAGAAATGGTTGACAAGTCAAAAAATTTTTCGCAATTCTGCTGCTCCAAACGCTTAACCAGAATGGCCTAGGGATAAAATACGCATACCGTTGTAATCGGGCGAGTTTCTACTTTCAGACGGAGCAGGAATTTTTGGGTTTGGTCAATCCGTTCGCGAGATATGGGAGTTTGAATCCAAGAAATGGTTGAGAACGCAAAAAATTTATCGCAATTCTGCTGCTCCAAACGCTTAATCAGAATGCCCTAGGGAAAAAATACACATACCGTTGTAATCGGGCGAGTTTCTACTTTCAGATGCAATAGGAATTTTTGGGTTAGGTCAATCCGTTCGCGAGATATGGGAGTTTGAAGCCAAGAAATGGTTGAGAAGGCAAAAAATTTTTCGCAATTCTGCTGCTCCAAACGCTTAACCAGAATGGCCTAGGGAAAAAATACGCACACCGTTGTAATCGGGCGAGTTTCTACTTTCAGACGGAGCAGGGCTTTTTGGGTTTGGTTAATCCGTTCGCGAGATATGGGAGTTTGAAGGCAAGAAATGGTTGAGAAGGCAAAAAATTTATCGCAATTCTGCTGCTCCAAACGCTTAACCGGAATGCCCTAGGGAAAAAATACACATACCGTTGTAATCGGGCCAGTTTCTACTTTCAGATGCAATAGGAATTTTTGGGTTAGGTCAATCCGTTCGCGAGATATGGGAGTTTGAAGCCAAGAAATAGTTGAGAAGGCAAAAAATTTTTCGCAATTCTGCTGCTCCAAACGCTTAACCAGAATGGCCTAGGGAAAAAATACGCATACCGTTGTAATCGGGCGAGTTTCAACTTGCAGTTACAATAGGAATTTTTGGGTTAGGTCAATCCGTTCGCGAGATATGGGACTTTGAAGCTAAGAAGTGGTTGACAAGACAACAAATTTTTCGCACTTCTGCTGCTCCAATCGCTTAACCAGAATGGCCTAGGGGAAAAATACACATACCGTTGTAATCGGGCGAGTTTCTACTTTCATATGCAATAAGAATTTTTGGGTTAGGTCAATCCGTTCGCGTGATATGAGAGTTTGAAGCTAAGAAATGCTTGACAAGACAACAAATTTTTCATAATTCTGCTGCACCAATCGCTTAACCAGAATGGCCTAGGGGAAAAATACACGTACCGTTGTAATCGGGCGAGTTTCTACTTTCAGATGCATAAGGAATTTTTGGGTTAGGTCAATCCGTTCGCCAGATATGGGAGTTTGAAGCCAAGAAATGGTTGAGAAGGCAAAAAATTTTTCGCAATTCTGCTGCTCCAAACGCTTAACCAGAATGGCCTAGGGAAAAAATACACATACCGTTGTAATCGGGTGAGTTTCTACTTTCAAATGCAATAGGAATTTTTGGGTTAGGTCAATCCGTTCGCGAGATATGAGAGTTTGAAGCTAAGAAATGGTTGAGAAGACAACAAATTTTTCGCAAATCTGCTGCTCCAAACGCTTAACCAGAATGGCCTAGGGGAAAAACACGCATACCGTTGTAATCGGGCGAGTTTCTACTTTCAGATGCAACAGGAATTTTTGGGTTAGGTCAATCCGTTCGCGAGATATGGGAGTTTGAAGCCAAGAAATGGTTGACAAGTCAAAAAATTTTTCGCAATTCTGCTGCTCCAAACGCTTAACCAGAATGGCCTAGGGATAAAATACGCATACCGTTGTAATCGGGCGAGTTTCTACTTTCAGACGGAGCAGGAATTTTTGGGTTTGGTCAATCCGTTCGCGAGATATGGGAGTTTGAATCCAAGAAATGGTTGAGAACGCAAAAAATTTATCGCAATTCTGCTGCTCCAAACGCTTAATCAGAATGCCCTAGGGAAAAAATACACATACCGTTGTAATCGGGCGAGTTTCTACTTTCAGATGCAATAGGAATTTTTGGGTTAAGTCAATCCGTTCGCGAGATATGGGAGTTTGAAGCCAAGAAATGGTTGAGAAGGCAAAAAATTTTTCGCAATTCTGCTGCTCCAAACGCTTAACCAGAATGGCTTAGGGAAAAAATACGCATACCGTTGTAATCGGGCGAGTTTCTACTTTCAGATGCAATAGGAATTTTTGGGTTAGGTCAATCCGTTCGCGAGATATGGGAGTTTGAAGCCAAGAAATGGTAGAGAAGGCAAAAAATTTTTCGCAATTCTGCTGCTCCAAACGCTTAACCAGAATGGCATAGGGAAAAAATACGCACACCGTTGTAATCGGGCGAGTTTCTACTTTCAGACGGAGCAGGGCTTTTTGGGTTTGGTTAATCCGTTCGCGAGATATGGGAGTTTGAAGGCAAGAAATGGTTGAGAAGGCAAAAAATTTATCGCAATTCTGCTGCTCCAAACGCTTAACCGGAATGCCCTAGGGAAAAAATACATATACCGTTGTAATCGGGCCAGTTTCTACTTTCAGATGCATAAGGAGTTTTTGGGTTAGGTCAATCCGTACGCGAGATATGGGAGTTTGAAGCCAAGAAATGGTTGACAAGGCAAAAAATTTTTCGCAACTCTGCTGCTCCAAACGCTTAACCAGAATGGCCTAGGGAAAAAATACACATACCGTTGTAATCGGGCGAGTTTCTACTTTCAAATGCAATAGGAATTTTTGGGTTAGGTCAATCCGTTCGCGAGATATGAGAGTTTGAAGCTAGGAAATGGTTGACAAGACAACAAATTTTTCATAATTCTGCTGCTCCAATCGCTTAACCAGAATGGCATAGGGGAAAAATACACGTGCCGTTGTAATCGGGCGAGTTTCTACTTTCAGATGCATAAGGAATTTTTGGGTTAGGTCAATCCGTTCGCCAGATATGGGAGTTTGAAGCCAAGAAATGGTTGAGAAGGCAAAAAATTTTTCGCAATTCTGCTGCTCCAAACGCTTAACCAGAATGGCTTAGGGAAAAAATACGCATACCGTTGTAATCGGGCGAGTTTCTACTTTCAGATGCAATAGGAATTTTTGGGTTAGGTCAATCCGTTCGCGAGATATGGGAGTTTGAAGCCAAGAAATGGTTGACAAGGCAAAAAATTTTTCGCAATTCTGCTGCTCCAAACGCTTAACCAGAATGGCCTAGGGAAAAAATACGCATACCGTTGTAATCGGGCGAGTTTCTACTTTCAGACGGAGCAGGAATTTTTGGGTTTGGTCAATCCGTTCGCGAGATATGAGAGTTTGAAGCTAGGAAATGGTTGACAAGACAACAAATTTTTCACAATTCTGCTGCTCCAATCGCTTAACCAGAATGGCATAGGGGAAAAATACACGTGCCGTTGTAATCGGGCGAGTTTCTACTTTCAGATGCAATAGGAATTTTTGGGTTAGGTCAATCCGTTCGCGAGATATGAGAGTTTGAAGCTAAGAAATGGTTGACAAGACAACAAATTTTTCATAATTCTGCTGCTCCAATCGCTTAACCAGAATGGCCTAGGGGAAAAATACACGTACCGTTGTAATCGGGCGAGTTTCTACTTTCAAATGCAATAGGAATTTTTGGGTTAGGTCAATCCGTTCGCGAGATATGGGAGTTTGAAGCCAAGAAATGGTAGAGAAGGCAAAAAATTTTTCGCAATTCTGCTGCTCCAAACGCTTAACCAGAATGGCATAGGGAAAAAATACGCACACCGTTGTAATCGGGCGAGTTTCTACTTTCAGACGGAGCAGGGCTTTTTGGGTTTGGTTAATCCGTTCGCGAGATATGGGAGTTTGAAGGCAAGAAATGGTTGAGAAGGCAAAAAATTTATCGCAATTCTGCTGCTCCAAACGCTTAACCGGAATGCCCTAGGGAAAAAATACATATACCGTTGTAATCGGGCCAGTTTCTACTTTCAGATGCATAAGGAGTTTTTGGGTTAGGTCAATCCGTACGCGAGATATGGGAGTTTGAAGCCAAGAAATGGTTGACAAGGCAAAAAATTTTTCGCAACTCTGCTGCTCCAAACGCTTAACCAGAATGGCCTAGGGAAAAAATACACATACCGTTGTAATCGGGCGAGTTTCTACTTTCAAATGCAATAGGAATTTTTGGGTTAGGTCAATCCGTTCGCGAGATATGAGAGTTTGAAGCTAAGAAATGGTTGAGAAGACAACAAATTTTTCGCAAGTCTGCTGCTCCAAACGCTTAACCAGAATGGCCTAGGGGAAAAACACGCATACCGTTGTAATCGGGCGAGTTTCTACTTTCAGATGCAATAGGAATTTTTGGGTTAGGTCAATCCGTTCGCGAGATATGGGAGTTTGAAGCCAAGAAATGGTTGACAAGGCAAAAAATTTTTCGCAATTCTGCTGCTCCAAACGCTTAACCAGAATGGCCTAGGGAAAAAATACGCATACCGTTGTAATCGGGCGAGTTTCTACTTTCAGACGGAGCAGGAATTTTTGGGTTTGGTCAATCCGTTCGCGAGATATGAGAGTTTGAAGCTAGGAAATGGTTGACAAGACAACAAATTTTTCATAATTCTGCTGCTCCAATCGCTTAACCAGAATGGCATAGGGGAAAAATACACCTGCCGTTGTAATCGGGCGAGTTTCTACTTTCAGATGCATAAGGAATTTTTGGGTTAGGTCAATCCGTTCGCCAGATATGGGAGTTTGAAGCCAAGAAATGGTTGAGAAGGCAAAAAATTTTCGCAATTCTGCTGCTCCAAACGCTTAACCAGAATGGCCTAGGGAAAAAATACGCATACCGTTGTAATAGGGCGAGTTTCTGCTTTCAGACGCAACAGGAATTTTTGGGTTAGGTCAATCCGTTCGCGAGATATGGGACTTCGAAGCTAAGAAATGTTTGACAAGACAACAAATTTTTCATAATTCTGCTGCTCCAATCGCTTAACCAGAATGGCCTAGGGGAAAAATACACGTACCGTTGTAATCGGGCGAGTTTCTACTTTCAGATGCATAAGGAATTTTTGGGTTAGGTCAATCCGTTCGCCAGATATGGGAGTTTGAAGCCAAGAAATGGTTGAGAAGGCAAAAAATTTTTCGCAAGTCTGCTGCTCCAAAAGCTTAACCAGAATGGCCTAGGGGAAAAACACGCATACCGTTGTAATCGGGCGAGTTTCTACTTTCAAATGCAATAGGAATTTTTGGGTTAGGTCAATCCGTTGGCGAGATATGGGAGTTTGAAGCCAAGAAATGGTTGACAAGACAACAAATTTTTCATAATTCTGCTGCTCCAATCGCTTAACCAGACTGGCCTAGGGGAAAAATACACATACCGTTGTAATCGGGCGAGTTTCTACTTTCATATGCAATAAGAATTTTTGGGTTAGGTCAATCCGTTCGCGAGATATGAGAGTTTGAAGCTAAGAAATGGTTGACAAGACAACAAATTTTTCATAATTCTGCTGCTCTAATCGCTTAACCAGAATGGCCTAGGGGAAAAATACACGTACCGTTGTAATCGGGCGAGTTTCTACTTTCAAATGCAATAGGAATTTTTGGGTTAGGTCAATCCGTTCGCGAGATATGAGAGTTTGAAGCTATGAAATGGTTGAGAGGACAACAAATTTTTCGCAAATCTGCTGCTCCAAACGCTTAACCAGAATGGCCTAGGGGAAAACACGCATACCGTTGTAATCGGGCGAGTTTCTACATTCAGACGCAACTGGAATTTTTGGGTTAGGTCAATCCGTTCGCGAGATATGGGAGTTTGAAGCCAAGAAATGGTTGACAAGTCAAAAAATTTTTCGCAATTCTGCTGCTCCAAACGCTTAACCAGAATGGCCTAGGGATAAAATACGCATACCGTTGTAATCGGGCGAGTTTCTACTTTCAGACGGAGCAGGAATTTTTGGGTTTGGTCAATCCGTTCGCGAGATATGGGAGTTTGAATCCAAGAAATGGTTGAGAACGCAAAAAATTTATCGCAATTCTGCTGCTCCAAACGCTTAATCAGAATGCCCTAGGGAAAAAATACACATACCGTTGTAATCGGGCGAGTTTCTACTTTCAGATGCAATAGGAATTTTTGGGTTAAGTCAATCCGTTCGCGAGATATGGGAGTTTGAAGCCAAGAAATGGTTGAGAGGACAACAAATTTTTCGAAAATCTGCTGCTCCAAACGCTTAACCAGAATGGCCTAGGGGAAAACACGCATACCGTTGTAATCGGGCGAGTTTCTACTTTCAGACGCAACTGGAATTTTTGGGTTAGGTCAATCCGTTCGCGAGATATGGGAGTTTGAAGCCAGGAAATGGTTGAGAAGGCAAAAAATGTTTCGCAATTCTGCTGCTCCAAACGCTTAACCAGAATGGCATAGGGAAAAAATACACATACCGTTGTAATCGGGTGAGTTTCTACTTTCAAATGCAATAGGAATTTTTGGGTTAGGTCAATCCGTTCGCGAGATATGAGAGTTTGAAGCTAAGAAATGGTTGAGAAGACAACAAATTTTTCGCAAATCTGCTGCTCCAAACGCTTAACCAGAATGGCCTAGGGGAAGAACACGCATACCGTTGTAATCGGGCGAGTTTCTACTTTCAGATGCAATAGGAATTTTTGGGTTAGGTCAATCCGTTCGCGAGATATGGGAGTTTGAAGCCAAGAAATGGTTGACAAGTCAAAAAATTTTTCGCAATTCTGCTGCTCCAAACGCTTAACCAGAATGGCCTAGGGATAAAATACGCATACCGTTGTAATCGGGCGAGTTTCT